>NC_073411.1:13783776-13816276 GCF_028641065.1 Leucoraja erinaceus | reverse complement strand
TTTAAAACCGAGATGAGAAGAACGTTTTTCACACAGAGAGTGGTGAATCTCTGGAACATTAAGCCAAGCTAATCTGAGTTTTCCATCTGTACATGATCCATTTGAATCTCCATTCCCCATGTATCTATGTGCCTGTGTAAATTTAAGTCTCCTTTGGCCCATCACTGAACATTAAGCCAAGCTAATCTCTTCCGTCTGTACATGATCCATTTCTCTCCATTCCCCATGTATCATGTGCCTGTGTAAAATCCTCTTCAATGACACTATTGCATCTGCTGCCACCAGATAATATCTGAGGCAGATAATATTTAAAAAATACATCAGAAGGCAGGTGTGAAGGGAGAGAGATAGAGGTGAGGGAGTTGTGGAGAATGAGAGAGTCGTGGAGATTAAAGGACAAGGTGGTGAAGTCTTTGACCCTTCAGTGATGTCCTGTATTGTCACCTTCCTGAGCCCGCCATCTGCATCATGCCGGTTGTAGAGAAAGGGTTTAGGAAACCTGAGATCCCATCACGTCTGAAACTGAGACGCAATGTAATGCTGTGATTTATTTTTGTACTCTAGATGTTCGCTGTTGGTTTTATTGGCAAAGTACAGAAAATTTTGCAATTTCCAAATGATTGAACGCTGAATATTTGAACTTGGGCTGACCCAACTATGTTGGCCAATTTTTATTTAATGTAGCATAATCTCCTCTTCAATGCGAGAACTTAATAAATGACTTGTCACGGCTACTGGTTCCTTATGCCCCTGTCCCACTTAGGAAACCTGAACGGAAACCTCTGGAGACTTTGCGCCCCACCCAAGGTTTCCGTGCGGTTCCCGGAGGTTTTTGTCAGTCTCCCTACCTGCTTCCACTACCTGCAACCTCCGGCAACCACCTGCAACCTCCGGGAACCGCACGGAAACCTTGGGTGGGGCGCAAAGTCTCCAGAGGTTTCCGTTCAAGTTTCCTAAGTGGGACGGGGGCATTAGTCTCTGAGTGTGCTGTGCAGCAGATACTGACCCTGGGCGCAATGACAACGATGAATCTTCCCAAAGGAAACCAGCAGGGTCACTCTGTGGAACAATTCCATTAACTGGGTGTTGCATAATCAATAATGAAGCAGCTATTTAGAAATGAAGGTAGACATAAGTGCTGGAGAAACTCAGCGGGTGCAGCAGCATCTATGGAGCGAAGGAAATAGGCAATGTTTTGGGCTGAAACGTTGCCTATTTCCTTCAGTCTGAAGAAGGGTTTCGGCCCGAAACATAGAAACATAGAAAATAGGTGCAGGAGTAGAGGCCATTCGGCCCTTCGAGCCTGCACCGCCATTCAGTATGATCATGGCTGATCATCCAACTCAGTATCCTGTACCTGCCTTCTCTCCATACCCCCTGATCCCTTTAGCCACAAGGGCCACATCTAACTCAGTATCCTGTACCTGCCTTCTCTCCATACCCCCTGATCCCTTTAGCCACAAGGGCCACATCTAATTCCTTTTAAATATAGCCAATGAACTGTGGCCTCAACTACCTTCTGTGGCAGAGAATTCCACAGATTCACCACTCTCTGTGTGAAAAATGTTTTTCTCATCTCGGTCCTAAAGGATTTCCCCCTTATCCTTAAACTGTGACCCCATGTTCTGGACTTCCCCAACATCGGGAACAATCTTCCTGCATCTAGCCTGTCCAAACCCTTAAGAATTTTGTAAGTTTCTGTAAGATCCCTCCTCAATCTTCTAAATTCTAGCGAGTCTGCTCACGACCTCTCTCTTAAATCAAGCTTTTTTCCACCTCTCCTGGCATCAGAGTTTGATTTATGTCACTGTAATGCACCTTGGCACTATTAGTACTCTGAAAGCACACAGAAATCTATCATTATGAGGTTAAAAAATCGCTTAAAATGGCAACTTCTGCACTGTTCATGCATCTGTGATCACACAGCTGACTAAACACCTTTTGCTCCAGAGATTTCATTTATTTTTAAGATTATTTTCTCTGCATAAATGGACTGACTGTACTGGGTAGATATAGCACCCAACCTCCACTGGGCAAAGGCAATGTTAGCAGAGATTTCTGTTCCAGTATTTTTGATATTGAAAATCTCTCACAGCTGAAGACCTGCTATACTGCGTACCTGTTGAACGTGGGAGGAAGCAGGAGCACCTGGAGAAAACCCAGGGACAACGTGCAAACTCCCTATAGACAGCATCCATTGTGAGGGTTGAACCTGGGTCTTTGGCGCTGTGAGGCAACAACTCTACCACTGCGCCATCTTTAACGTTGAAATTGTCAGTGAAAATATCAAAGACATTTTCACTTATACTTGGGTAAGAAGGAACTGCAGATGCTGGTTTAAACCGAAGATAGACACAAAACGGTGGAGTAACTCAGCGGGACAGGCAGCATCTCTGGAGAGAAGGAGGGTCTGAAACCCGAAACATCACCCATTCCTTCGCTCCAGAGATGCTGCCTGTCCTGCTGAGTTAATCCAGCATTTTGTGTCTGTCTTCACTTATACTCGCCTCTGGCCACTCATGATAATCTGGTCACGAGGAGGAGGTAACTATATCCCAGCGTGGGACGAGAACTCACAAAGTCACAAACGGACCAGAACTCAAAGTCACAAACGGACCAGGACAGCTTTGAGCATCTAGATAACGTCCCTTCAGAGCAGAGCAGACTTGAAATTCCAGCTGGGATTATGTAAGTCAGGAGTTCAAACCTCCAGGAGGTTCCTTAGGGACAAAGATCGTTGAATGAAAATTTAATTAACATGCTTAAAATAATGCAGGCAACATCTACTGCACTAAGCAGGAACTGCAGATGTGAGTTTATATCAAAGATGCTGGCTCATACTAAATATAGACGTTATGTGTGGGAAGGAACTGCAGATGCTGGTTTAAATCGAAGATAGACGCAGAATGCTGGAGTAACTCAGCGGGACATGCAATATCTCTGGAGAGAAGCTATACTTCACCCTCGTTAGACCTCATTTGGACTATGGAGTTGCAGCATGGGACCCATACACAAATAAAAAACATTTCTCCCATCGAACGTGTCCAAAGACAGGCAGCTCTGGAGAGAAGGAATTGGTGATGTTTTTGGGTGGAGACCCTTCTTCAGACTTTCTTCAATCTGAAGAAGAGCCCCAACCCAAAACGTTGCCTATGGATGTTCTCTGGAGATGCTGCCTGACATAGAAACATAGAAATTAGGTGCAGGAGTAGGCCATTCGGCCCTTCGAGCCTGCACCGCCATTCAATATGATCATGGCTGATCATCCAACTTAGTATCCCATACCTGCCTTCTCTCCATACCCCCTGATCCCCTTAGCCACAAGGGCCACATCTAACTCCCTCTTAAATATAGCCAATGAACTGGCCTCAACTACCCTCTGTGGCAGAGAGTTCCAGAGATTCACCACTCTCTGTGTGAAAAAAGTTCTTCTCATCTCGGTTTTAAAGGATTTCCCCCTTATCCTTAAACTGTGACCCCTTGTCCTGGACTTCCCCAACATCGGGAGCAATCTTCCTGCATCTAGCCTGTCCAACCCCTTAAGAATTTTGTAAGTTTCTATAAGATCCCCTCTCAATCTCCTAAATTCTAGAGAGTATAAACCAAGTCTATCCAGTCTTTCTTCATAACACAGTCCTGACATCCCAGGAATCAGTCTGGTGAACCGTCTGTGCACTCCCTCTATGGCAATAATGTCCTTCCTCAGATTTGGAGACCAAAAACTGTACGCAATACTCCAGGTGTGGTCTCACCAAGACCCTGTACAACTGCAGTAGAACCTCCCTGCTCCTATACTCAAATCCTTTTGCAATGAAAGCTAACATACCATTCGCTTTCTTTACTGCCTGCTGCACCTGCATGCCTACCTTCAATGACTGGTGTACCATGACACCCAGGTCTCGCTGCATCTCCCCTTTTCCTAATCGGCCACCGTTTAGTACACTTTGTACTGGTGTAACCCAGCTTCTTATCTGAGTATCACAATCTTTGACAGTTCCACCCTTGACACTGTATGAGATTCACAGGAAATCAATTGGCCTGTGGGACCAAGATAGTTTATAACTTTGTAATTAATTGACTTTACTTAAATTATCTCAGTTGTTTCAAGGGGTTTCTTTTTTTAAATTAATTTTCCGAATGTCTGAATAATAGTTTGAATGTTTGCAGAACCATTCAGAGATATTGGGAGTGTGTTGGTTATTTTAACAGCTGACACAGCTGCAAGATGTTTTATCGGGTGTTCAGTGGGGAGAACTGGTCTGCCCCCACCCACCAACACGGTTTACATGAGGATAAGGGCATCCACAATTCGCTGTAATTCTTGCGGTATTGGATGGAGCCGTTCCCAAAACCACGACCACGGCGTCTCGTCTCCTGTGTGATGCTCGGTGTCGGAGGCAAGAGCTTTGGAAACTCAAGTCCCTGCCTCTCTGAGGAAGGACATTATTGCCATAGAGGGAGTGCAGAGAAGGTTCACCAGACTGATTCCTGGGATGTCAGGACTGTCTTATGAAGAAAGACTGGATAAACTTGGTTAATATACTCTCTAGAATTTAGGAGATTGAGAGGGGATCATAGAAACTTACAAAATTCTTAAGGGGTTGGACAGGCTAGATGCAGGAAGATTGCTCCCGATGTTGGGGAAGTCCAGGACAAGGGGTCACAGCTTAAGGATAAGGGGGAAATCCTTTAAAACCGAGATGAGAAGAACATTTTTCACACAGAGAGTGGTGAATCTCTGGAACTCTCTGCCACAGAGGGTAGTTGAGGCCAGTTCATTGGCTATATTTAAGAGGGAGTTAGATATGGCTCTTGTGGCTAAGGGGATTAGGGGGTATGGAGAGAAGGCAGGTACGGGATACTGAGTTGGATGATCAGCCATGATCATATTGAATGGCGGTGCAGGCTCGAAGGGCCGAATGGCCTACTCCTGCACCTAATTTCTATGTTTCTATGTTTCTAAAAGATGGAAAATCAGGCATCTTAAAAATGGTTGCCATACAAAATAGAAAAGGTACAGTGGCAAGCAGTTCAAGGAACGGTGAATAACACATGCAGGAGGAATGCTGGACTGCGTGCGATATCTATTTATAAGCAGCCGCCTTCCTCTTTTTAAGGTTGATTGTTGCCATGGAAACAAAACATGAAAGATTTCAGTTTTCTGAACTCTTGTTTCAATAGAGTATTTATTCAGATTAAGATCGGGGGGTCGTGAATGAGCAACATGCATCCTCCAGTAATCTCACCGCCTCCCCTCGCTCCTCCTCCTCCCTCCTCCTCATGCTCCAGCCCTCTCTCACTTTCCCCCACACATTGCCTAAGCCCACTCAGTCATTATCTCCCTACAGCCATTTACCCGACCAAGTCACTCCCTGTTGCACAGTGGCGCAGCGGTAGAGTTACTGCCTCACAGCGTCAGAGAACGGGTTCGATCCTGACTTCGGGTGCTGTCTATCGGGAACCCTGGGACCACGTGGGTTTTCTCCGAGATCTTCGGTTTCCTCCCACACTCCGAAGACGTACAGGTTTGTAGGTTAATTGGCTTTGGTATGAGTGTGAATTGATCCTATGGATGGATCTGGGGATGTGACATCGGGTCACAGAAGCAGTGCAACTACTGAAATATACAGGTAAAAGGGACTTGCCTTCCTTCATAAAGGTTGAGGGGTGACCTGAGTGCTTAGTTTAGTTTAGTTTAGTTTAGTTTAGAGATACAGCGTGGAAACAGGCCCTTCGGCCCACCAGGTCCGTGCCAACCATCGATCCCCGCATACTAACACTATCCTACACCCACTAGGGACAATTTTTACATTTACACCAAGCCAATTAACCTACAAACATTTACGTCTTTGGAGTGTGGGAGGAAACCGAAGATCTCGGAGAAAATCCACGCAGGTCACGGGGAGAACGTGCAAACTCCGTGCAGACAGCACCCGTAGTCGGGATCGAACCCGGGTCTCCGGTGCTGCATTTGCTGTAAGGCAGCAACTCTACCGCTGTGCCACCGTGCTGGGTGGTTGGCATCCA
Organism: Leucoraja erinaceus; assembly: GCF_028641065.1. NCBI lineage: Eukaryota > Metazoa > Chordata > Chondrichthyes > Rajiformes > Rajidae > Leucoraja > Leucoraja erinaceus. Next base: position 13,810,249 of record NC_073411.1, on the reverse strand, counting down.
TCTATCTGCGGGAGATGACGGTGTGGCTTTGATGTTCTATATTTAAGAGGGAGTTAGATGTGGCCCTTGTGGCTAAAGGGATCAGGGGGTATGGAGAGAAGGCAGGTACGGGATACTGAGTTGGATGATCAGCCATGATCGTATCGAATGGCGGTGCAGGCTCGAAGGGCCGAATGGCCTACTCCTGCACCTATTTTCCATGTTTCTATGTTTCTATGTTCTCCTGCTTGGAGAGGGGAATGTTTCACATGGTAGTTGCATCTCCCAATGTGGCCGTCGAAGACTAGACCTTGACATCCCGAGTTGCCTCTGGCCGTTGGGCTGGGCAGTGTGTCTTTGTTGCCGTTGACCATTTGGTGGCGTTGGCCACTGGCCTCCAGGGTCTTGAACCACTCATAACCCACCTGGTGGCCCTTCATCCAACTCCTAACGTACAGACTTTTTCCATCGGCCTAACTTAATTGTATTTGTCAATTATTTCACATAGCTGGCATATAAATGCTGTTTCACTTGCGTGAATACTTTAGTTTCTAAATGTTTAAGAAGGAACTGTGCAGATGCTGGAAAATCGAAGGTAGATAAAAATGCTGGAGAAACTCAGCGGGTGCAGCAGCATCTATGGAGCGAAGGAAATAGGCAACGTTTCGGGCCGAAACCCTTACGGGTTTCGGCCCAAAACGTTGCCTATTTCCTTCAGTCTGAAGAAGGGTTTCGGCCTGAAACATAGAAAATAGGTGCAGGAGTAGAGACCATTCGGCCCTTCGAGCCTGCACCGCCATTCAATATGATCATGGCTGATCATCCAACTCAGTATCCCATCCCTGCCTTCTCTCCATACCCCTGATCCCTTTCGCCACAAGGGCCACATCTAACTCCCTCTTAAATATAGCCAATGAACTGTGTGGCCTCAACTACCTTCTGTGGCAGAGAATTCCACAGATTCATCACTCTCTGTGTGAAAAATGTTTTTTTCTCATCTCAGTCCTAAAAGACTTCCCCCTTATCCTTAAACTGTGTGACCCCTTGTTCTGGACTTCCCCAACATCGGGAACAATCTTCCTGCATCTAGCCTGTCCAACCCCTTAAGAATTTTGTACGTTTCTAAACGTCGCCTATTTCCTTCGCTCCGTAGAAGCTGCTGCACCCGCTGAGTTTCTCCAGCACTTTTGTCTACCCTTGCAACCACTGTCTCTGGTTAGCAATATAGTTAAGACGGGGTATTGAATATTAGCAGAGAATTGCTCATTGCTCTTCTATGACGAGTTTGATTCATGATGCTGCTGATGCCTCAGGTAACTCTAAGACACATTGTGTGTGTGTGATCCATGCTGGCAGCTCTCAGTGAGGTCCAGGTAGCAGCGAGCCAAGTTTACCCAGTCACTCTGCTCTACTTTGTAGACACTCTAGCCTAACTGTGCGCTCGCTAATATTAGTCCCCAGTGCCTTGTTATACAACTTGGCTGCTGGGTGGTGTGAATTTACTGGAGAAGTGAAAAATGAGTTTCCTCTGAATTCATTTCTTGAGAGATGGATTCGGTTAGCCGTGACAGATGGGCGGAAAAATGTGGAGTGGTGCATTTGGCCTGTGCCCAACAATCGTTGCCAAATTACTGTTCAGTCGAGCCTCAAGTAGCTCCCAGAGACACGAAGATACGACTTGGGCAAAAAGCAAATCATTGGGTAAAAATTAAGTGTTTATTCTTCTGGGATTCTATAATTGATTCACTAATACAATTTGATTGTTCTTAAGTGACTCCCTGTTGTGTTAGGGGACAAGTAAGGCTGCCAATCCTTTGAGTTTATTCCAGGGCAGTCACAACAATTCGCTGCTGTGTTATGCGTGGTGCAAAGGGCAAAGTTCGAACAAAAGCGCCAATTTTTTAAGTAACGAGGGACGAAATGACCCTCCCACGACCCCCCCCAACACGGCAAATGATGAAACCCATCGTCACGCCATGACTGCATAAGAGAAACACCTGTTTGACGGTACTGGGCCTGTACTCGCTGGAGTACCACTGTATGTACGTCTATACGTAGATATATTTATTGCTCATTATTCTGTGTTTGCTCTTCTGGGTGAGATGCTAACTACATTTCGTTGACTCTGTACTGTACACTGCACAATGACAATAAAGATTCAATCTGAATCTGAATCTGAATCTGAGTTTAGAAGGATGAAGGGGTACCTCATTGAAACTTACGGAAGAATGGAAGGCATAGATAGAGTGGATGTGGAGAGGATGTATCCACTGGTGGGAGAGTCTAGGACCAGAGGTCACAGCCTCAGGATTAAAGGGCATTCTTTTAGAAAGGAGGTGAAAGGAGAAATGTCTTTAGTCAGAGGGTAGTTAATCTGTGGAACTCATTGCCACAATTAGTTCAATGAGTTACGGAGGCCAAGTCAGTGGATATTTTTAAGGCAGAGATGGACAAATTCTTGATTAGAACGGGTGTCAGGGGTTATGGGGAGAGGGCAGGAAAATGGGACTTTGAGGCAGAGATAGATCAGCCATGAGTGAATGGCGGAGTGGAGTCGATGGGCCGAATGGCCTCATTCTACTCCTATACCTTGTGAACCCGGTGACAAAGCAGGTCGCCGTGTCGCCATGGTTACTATCAATTTCTGCAGATGCACCATGGTTTAGTTTAGTTTTAGGGGCTGGGTGAGGGTGTGGGTGGGGGGGGATGGGGGGTGGTGGGGTGTGGGGGTGAGGGTGAGGGGGGGTGGGGGGGTGGGGGTGGGGGTGGGGTTGGGGGTGGGGGTGGGGCGGGGGGTGGGGGTGGGGGTGGGGTGGGGGGGGGGGTGAGGGTGAGGGTGAGGGTGGGGGTGGGGGTGAGGGGCAGGGTAAGGGTGAGGGTGGGGGTTACGGTTAGGGTTAGGGTTAGGGTGAGGGTTGAGGGTGAGGGGGTAGGGGTGGGGGTGGGGGGGGGGTGGGGGTGGGGGTGGGGGGGTGAGGGTGAGGGTGGGGGGTGGGGGTGGGGGTGGGGTGGGGGTGGGGGGTGGGGGTGGGGGTGGGGGGGGGGGGTGGGGGGGGGGGGGTGGGGGTGGGGGGGGGGGGGTGGGGGTGGGGGTGGGGGTGGGGGTGGGGGGGGATGGAGGTGGGGGGGGGGGGGGGGGGTGGGGGTGGGGGGGGGGGGGTGGGGGTGGGGTGGGGGGGGGGGGGGGGGGGGTGGGGGTGGGGGTGGGGGGTGGGGGGGGGGGGGGGGGGGGGGGGGGTGGGGGGTGGGGGTGGGGGTGGGGGTTGGGGTGGGGGTGGGGGTGGGGGGGGGGTGGGGGGGAGGGTGGGGGGGGGGGGGGTGGGGTGGGGGGGGGGGGGTGGGGGGGAGGGGGGGGGGGGGGGGGGGTGGGGGTGGGGGGGGGGGGTGAGGGTGGGGGATGGAGGGGGTGAGGGTGGGGGGGTGAGGGTGGGGGGGGGGTGGTGGGGGGGTGGGGGTGAGGGGAGTGCTGCACTGTGGGAGGGGGGGGTAAGGACGGGGGTGAGGGAGGGGGCGGGGTTGAGGGGAGCTCTGCACCATATTCATTATTCATTCTTGACATCAAGGGGGTGGGGGGGTGGTGGATAGAACAAAGTAAACAAATCCCCTGAAACTGATTACATTCTCACATCTACAACGTGTGAACACCAGCGGGAGCAGCGCTGACAGGGTGAGAATTCACAGCAAACTTGTGAAGAAGAGACTATACATCGGGCGGTGTCCAAAGTCTCTGCAGATGACCACTGTGTACCTGGGCCCAAAAGTAAAAGACCGCAGCCACTGCTGTTCTGCAACAAAATCAGAGACTGCTGGAAATACTCACCAGGTCAAGCAGTACCTGTGGGGATGGAAATAAATAACATTTTAAGCCGATTTTAGGGGAAACTTTTAAAATCTCTTTCCTCGACGGGGTTCACAATTTATTTCCGTATCGTATCTCTGTCCGCGTTGCTGCCTGACATCGAGGAGCTGGCGGCCTCTTGCTGGGGATCAACTTTGGGAGCCCCAACTGCTAGAGCCTGCAGACTTTAAAATCACGGTGCTCGGTTCAGGAACGGCTGCGGGAGCTCCAGGCTGCGGGAGCTTCGACCGCCCCGACCACGGGAGAAAAGGAGGGAAGAAGAGAAGACTTTATTGCCTTCCATCACAGTGGGGAATGTGGGGGAGCCACTGTGGTGGATGTTTATGTCAAGTTTTTATGCAGTTGTGCGTTTTGGTGTTTTTTGGTATTACTGTACGGCAAACCAAATTCCTCGTGTGTTGCAGGTTTACGGTGAGAGAGGAAAGATTTAATAGGAACCTGAGGGGCAACTTTTTCACTCAGAGGGTGGTGGGTGTACGGAACGAGCTGCCAGAGGAGGTGGTCGAGGCAGGTACAATAATAATGTTTAGAAGATATTTGGGCAGGTACATGGATTGGAAAGGTTTAGATGGATGGGCCAGACGTGGGCAGGTGGGACCAGCGTAGATGGGGCATGTTGGTGGGAGTGGGCGGTAAGGAGGAACTGTGTTTGGATGTGATGTTGGCAGAATGAGCAAGTGAGCAAGATTATAACCATCGACCTAATAAAATTATTTATAACTATGCGACTAAACTTAATCACAGTTGGCCACGACAAATATATTTTAAATTAATACTAGGCAGTAACTGGGCAACTTTGGCACCTTACAGACCACAAGTGGGAATGTTCTGATCATTAATTTCACAGGCACTGGATTGCTTCACAGGCAGTGTCCTTTCACTACAGCTCGTGCTGGCCAAGGTGAGAGGTGACAGTGAAGTTATAATGATATATAAAAATATTCACAGGCATTCGCTTACCATCATACAAAATTCTTAAGGGGTTGGACAGGCTAGATGCAGGAAGATTGTTCCCGATGTTGGGGAAGTCCAGGACAAGGGGTCACAGCTTAAGGATAAGGGGGAAATCCTTTAAAACCGAGATGAGAAGAACTTTTTTCACACAGAGAGTGGTGAATCTCTGGAACTCTCTGCCGCAGAGGGTAGTTGAGGCCACAGTTCATTGACTATATTTAAGAGGGAGTTAGATGTGGCCCTTGTGGCTAAAGGGATCAGGGGGTATGGAGAGAAGGCAGGTACGGGATACTGAGTTGGATGATCAGCCATGATCATATTGAATGGCGGTGCAGGCTCGAAGGGCCGAATGGCCTCCTCCTGCACCTAATTTCTATGTTTCTATCATCTCTGTGTACCCAATTTAGAGGGGCCATAGAAGGTAGGATAGAACTAGTGTACTAGTGTAATCCCTGGTCGGAATGGACTTGGTGGGCCAAAGGGCCTGTTTCCATGTAGTATCTCTAATCTCAACTAAACTAAACTAAGTGCCTCATAGAAACACCTGAGCTCAGGACCGAACGCCGTTATTTTACGCCCCTGGTAGATGGAGACAAACACACTACATCTAATCACTCATATGTTAAAGAAAGAACTGCAGATGCTGGAAAAATCGAAGGTGGATAAAAATGCTGGAGAAACTCAGTGGGAGAGGCAGCATCTATGGAGCGAAGAAGGGTCTCGACCCGAAACATCACCTATTCCTTTGCTCCATAGATGCTGCTTCACCCGCTGAGTTTCTCCAGCATTTTATCCACCGTCTAATCACTCATCGATAAGCAGTAATGGAACTAAAGCCTGTCAGTTATGGTATATCAGTTGGAAAATGTCCTGCTGTACAAATTGGTTAAGTCAACATTGGCAGAGACACATCCCCTGCCGGTAAGATATTTCAGCTGCTCTCACCCCTGCTGTTAACATGCATCAGTACCTGCTGGTTGTAAATGAAGATGATGTCTGATTGATGACCATGGTGATGATATTGGACGCAAGACTGAACACATTTTATAAACTCTCATCTCTCTATTGGAGGTGGTGGTGTGTTCACCATGGTGTTATTGTGCCTGATAGTGCATGGGGGGGAGTTTCAACTCTTCTGTGCTTAATAGGATGTTAATAAATTAAATGAATAGCTGCCAGAGGAGGTAGTTGAGGCTGGGACTATCCCATCGTTTAAGAAACAGTTGGACAGGTACATGGATAGGACAGGTTTGGAGGGATATGGACCAAACGTAGGCAGGTGGGACCACGGTAGCTGGGACATTGTTGGCCGGTTTGGGCGAGTTGGGCCGAAGGGCCTGTTTCCACACTGTATCACTCTATGACTCTGATTAGAAGGCATTGCTTTAAGGTGAGAGGGACAAAGTTTAAAGGAGATGTTTTTTTACACAGAGGGAATTGAGGCATTTAAGAGGATTTGGGATATGTACATGGATATGTAGAGAATGGAGGGTTAAGAATGAGATTAGTTTCCTTTGGCATTTTGTTTGGCCTGATCCTGTTCTATGTTCTATGATCTAAGAAGAAGAAGAAGGAATATTGCTTTACGATAGCTCCCGCCTTGAGCTTAGGAGTTCCCAAAGTGTTCAGCTTGATGGTGGAAGTAAGATATGCTCATACAATTTCATTCCCATTCCCATTCTCCGCTCTCTTTCATTAACCTCACATTGTTACATTCTCTTAACATCTCAGCTATTAATTTCAATATTTCGGCAGCTGAACCGCCCACATCCTCCCTCAGCTGCCAGCGCTCCCTTCCCCCAAGCCCACACCGCCCCCAACATGGGCCAGAAGATAGAATTAAGGAGAAACAGAAGAAGGGTCCCGACCCGAAACGTCACCTGTCCATTCCCTCCACTTAAGATGCCTGACCCACAAAGTTCCTCCAGCACTTTGCATTTTGCACAAGACTCCATACATCTGCAATTCCTTGTGTCCCTCTAATTAAGGTGACAATTATATACTGCATTTTTAAAATTAAATTATAAAATCATAATGTGAAAGTCGCCAATGTAAGAAGCTTAATATAATGTATAGAGAGGAGGGTGAATATTGGATCATTTTATTATAACACGAAGAGTGTTAGACTTGCGTGTCATTCCAGTGCCCTCTAAGCTACATTAGTTTCTAATCTAGCAAAGTTATGATTTTTTAAAAGCCACACAAATTGCCGGAGTAAATCAGCAGGTCAGGCAGTATCTCTGGAGAATGTGGATTGTGGATAGGCGACATTTAGAGACAGGACCTTTAGAGACAGGACCTTATTCAGACTGATCGCAGTAGGGGGAATGAAAGCTGGAAGATAGGTGGGGGGGGAGGGGGCACAAAGCCTGGCAGGTGACAGGTGGATACAGGTGAAGGGGGGGAGTTAGATAAGCAGATGTTTGGACAAATGCCAGAGATGAGATGAGTGGTGAGATGAGGAGATGAGGAGAGAAGAGACGTGGAATGTGAAGGAATATATGCGGAAGGGAACAGGAGGGAAGGGAAAAGGGTTTGCATGCTGGTGGGAACAGGGGAAAATATCCATCCATGTCTTCAAGCCTTCCATGGCCTTACTCCTCCCAGTTGCTGTAATGTTCTCCAGTCCCTCAACTCTTCCTGGTTGTTTTGTCATGTTTTACAGAGTTGACGTGGAAAAGCTTTTCCCACTGAGAGTAGGGAAGATTCAAACAAGGGGACATGACATGAGAATTAAGGGACTGAAGTTTAGGGGTAACATGAGGGGGAACTTCTTTACTCAGAGAGTGGTGGCTGTGTGGAATGAGCTTCCAGTGAAGGTGGTGGAGGCAGGTTCGTTTTTATCATTTAAAAATAAATTGGATAGTTATATGGATGGGAAGGGAATGGAGGGTTATGGTCTGAGCGCAGGTATATGGGACTAGGGGAGATTATGTGTTCGGCACGGACTAGAAGGGTCGAGATGGCCTGTTTCCGTGCTGTAATTGTTATATGGTTATATGGTTATATCTTGTCGACATGTCCTCGTACAACACAGACTTTAGTTGCCTCTGCCATTGAAAGCTAGGCCTTACTTCATCTTTAGGACTCCACTCTCTGCCCGCTCCCCCTCCAAACCTCACGACCCCTCCTTCTTCCTGAAACTCGTCCGTTAAAGTCTAACCCCTTTGAGATTGTAACTCCAATATCTCTCCTCCGCACAGATATCCCCTTCGCTTCGACGAAGGAGTTAAATTGCATTTTATTGGTGTACATTACTCGGATGATCCCTTGGGATGTTTTACTGCTTTAGGGTGCTATATAAATGCAAATAGCCTTTTGTATTAAATCATCCAACATTTTATAAGAAGTAAGAATGGAAGGTAAGTCATTAACATGGGTCTGAGTTGCTCTGCAATCCTTGATACAGTTGTATCCTCCTGAGTAAATATACATAACCTTACCCTCCATAAGTCCATGCAACATACGAGCAGAATTAGGCCAGAATACTCCTGTATTCTTTGACATGATACCCAAGACCTTCTACATTCAGTTGCAGATGCAGGGTCTTCATTTGCCATTCAGACTGCAGGACCTTGGAGAGCGCAGAGCTCCTTCAGTCTCACACAACCATAAGGCATTGGAGTAGAATTAGGCCATTCGGCCCATCAAGTCTGCTCCGCCATGGCTGATCTGTTTTTCCCATTCTCCTGCCTTCTCCCTGCAATCTTTGATACCTCTGTACGCGTGGCTTCTCAAAATGTCCTCTTTTAAAAGGAATATCTATTTTGCTATTGTTTTCCATCCAAGCTTTTGTCTTTAACCAGTTTCTGCATTGACCTCTTGAGCTTAGACACGGCAATACATGCTTATTGATCTCAAACATCTGCCAACGTGCTTCATGGAGACCGTGTCGGGCTGCCTCTCCTCAAACACCCCGTATAAACGTTATTTAACATGACGGATTTTCAGACATATAATCACAGAATTAGCAAACAATGTTCAGCACTCCCTGGAGCCTCGCGATTAAAAAGACGCAGTAAAATTTAAATGGTCTCCCTAATAATGGCTCGAGCTGGGGATATGCGGCAACAATTATCCACAAAGCAAATGAATTGGCTGCGTTCTCATGGAAACCTTACATGCAAACCAAAGTTGATCATTAATATCTGGCAGAAGACACGACAAAAAGGTTGGAATATAAGATAATCCTGTTTTTTTTTTAAATTGCTGTATTATTTACAGTTGAGTGTGGATGGAGCAAGGTTAAAATTCTGAGATTTACTGATGGGGCATGTGTGTGTTCTCAATTCGGTGAGATAACAATTCGAATAGCTAAAGGAATGAATTGGTGTAAATGGGTGGCTGGTGGTTAGCAGGGAGTCAGTGGGATGAAGGGCCTGTTTCCGGGCCCAGAGACTGCATGATCAGCACAGTTGTACAAAATCTTCAGGGACCTTCTCAGCCAGTCCAGGGTCTGAAAGAAAGGCATGGGGCTGTGAGATTGTCACAGAATGAATGTGTCACCCCTGGTATCCAACTCTGATTGAACTAAGACTTGTTGACGGATTGCTAGGTTATTTGGTTTGTTGCTGGCTAGTGGATCTCGGCAGCATGAGTGGTGTGCAGTGGGATTATATAGTGGCCAGATATTGCAGACAGGAACCCTCCTATGTCAATCCCGAAAGGTAAAATTACTATCACCAAACGAGTGGTTCTAGACATTGGCCAAGCTTCAGAACATTGCCCAAACCCTGCAGAGGTTGGGAGTATGGTTGGTGCAAAAACAAAAAGTCCAATGTCTGCAATGGGGTAGATTGGCAGTTGGTGGAATGAGACGGTTCTCCAGCCCTAAGCCCCATGACTCTGCCCTCCCACTGATCAAGGATGGTCACCATCTGCATCTTCTTGCTCGGGCCAGGCTGGACAAGAGTTGAAAGGTGGTGGCAGAAGCAAATTCCAGATGCAAGATCACACACGGAGAAGGCCACTCGGCCCCTCGAGGCTGTCCCCACCGTTCAACACGATCATGGTTGATCTGCCCGAGATCTCAACTCCTCACCTCTGCCAGTTCCATGTAAGCTCCCAATTCACAAATCTTTTATCTCCCTCCCCTGTAAATCTCCTGCAGTGAGCAATTCCCCACAAATTCTGTGCTGGAAAATGTAGAGATCCGCCACCCATGGAGAGGAAACAAATTGTACACAATTCATCTTTATATAGTCGCTGTGGGCAATAATTGCCTCTTTTATTGCTTTCAGTTGATTATTTTTGTAAAACCTTGCAATATCATCAGCTACCAGGAGCAGTCGTGCCTCCAGCTAGTATTGAATGGCGGGACAGCATTGATGGGCCAAATGGCCTGCTCTCTCTCTGAACTTCTTGACGTTTCATGCAATACATGCCCTCCAAATGTCCGGATATAAATCAGTCCAAAAACCTGATTGCTCCTGCCATGATAAAAAACTATTTATGAGTTGCTCAGCCCACACTGGGGTTCCCAAGGTAACGGGAGAACTGTAACAGACTGGAGAGAAAATGGAGAGAAAGTCCATTGTTTTTCCTCGGGAATTGAGCAGCGAGAGGGCGAGGGAGGGAAGAGTGGAGGGAACGAGGGCGAACAGAAGTGAGGGATAAAGGGGCAGCAGAGGAGGGAAGGGAGGAGGGGGAAGGAGGGGATAGAGTCATTGATTCGCAGAGCGATACAGCGTGGAAACAGGCCCTTCGGCACAACTTGCCCACAACGACCAACAATGTCCCAGGTACACTAGTCCCACCTGCCTGCGTTTGCCCCATACCCCTCCAAACCTGTCCCATACATGTATCTGTCTAAGTGTCTCATAAATGCTGCAACAGTCCCTGCCTCAAGAGGTGAGGGGAGGCAGCAACTGCAGTGTCAGTACAGATAGATCAGTACAGATAGATTCAGCAGGGGGCCAGAGAGGCAGCACACAATGTTTCATTCAGCCATTTTATTGTCTGGTTTGATCAGTTTGCTGCTAAATCTGTTTGCATTCGATGTGCTACAGCTCACTACACTGGTTCATGTTTTTGGGGAGATAGTGAAGACCAACCTTACTATGGTCTGTGTGTTACAGTTGGGAAGGATATGGACCAAGAGCAGGCAGGTGGGGACTAGTGTAGCTGGGACATGTTAGTTAGCCAGTGTGGGCAAGTTGGGCCGAAGGGCCTGTTTCCACACTGTATCATTATCTTGACTTGTGTACACTCACACGTTGCCTCCCAGTAAGATAAATCTACAGCCAGATACAAGAAGATGTGAACTGCTTAACATAGATAACAGAAATCTAGTGTGAATGGGTGATCGATGATTGGCATACACTCGGTGGGCCTGTTTCCAAGCTGGATCTTTCAATCAATCAATTAATCTTGAAGAGCCACTTCTGAATGAAGACAGATGTTGATGAGATTGAGCATGTGAGACTGTGTATCTGTATCAGTACAATGCTTGGCCAGCTGATGAACAGGCTACCTGAATACAAGACCAGAACCAGGGGCCACACAGTTTAAGAATAAGGAGTAAGCCATTTAGAACGGAGACGAGGAAACACTTTTTCTCACAGAGAGTTGTGAGTCTGTGGAATTCTCTGCCTCAGAGGGCGGTGGAGGCAGGTTCTCTGGATACTTTCAAAAAAGAGCTAGATAGGGCTCTTAAAGATAGCGGAGTTAGGGGATATGGGGAGAAGGCAGGAATGGGGTACTGATTGGGGATGATCAGCCATGATCACATTGAATGGCTCGAAGGGCCGAATGGCCTGCTCCTGCACCTATTGTCTATTGTCTATTGTCTATAAGACATCAAACCTTGCACAGAACCCATGATCTCTGATCAATGTATAGCAAGGAACTGCAGATGCTGGTTTAAACCGAAGATAGGCACAAAAACTGGAGTAACTCAGCGGGACGGGCAGCATCTCTGTTGAGAGACCCAAGGGTCTCGACCCGAAACGTCACCCATTCCTTCTCTCCAGAGATGCTGCCTGTCCCGCTGAGTTACTCCAGCTTTTTGCATCTAACGTTGAGCAATGATCCCTACCCCCCTCTACACATCCAAGATGTGGACATATGCCCCTGTCCCACTTAGGAAACCTAAACGGAAACCTCTGGAGACTTTGCGCCCCACCCAAGGTTTCCGTGCGGTTCCCGGAGGTTGCAGGTGGTTGCCAGAGGTTGCAGGTAGTGGAAGCAGGTAGGGAGACTGACAAAAACCTCCGGGAACCGCACGGAAACCTTGGGTGGGGCGCAAAGTCTCCAGAGGTTTCCGTTCAGGTTTCCTAAGTGGGACAGGGGTTTAACTACATCAGACATCTCAGACCTTCTGTAAAATCCTTCGAGATCTACTGGCAGACACTTCTTCAGACTGAAGGAAATAGGCAACGTTTCGGGCCGAAACCCTTCCGGGTTTCGGCCCGAAACGTTGCCTATTTCCTCCGCTCCATAGATGCTGCCGCACCTGCTGAGTTTCTCCAGCACTTTTGTCTACAAACCAAAATCATTGCCTTCTCCCAGCTAGTACAACAGCTTCAAGCCCCTGGTCACACTTGATTAGGCATGAGATTAGCATGACTGGCACCAGGCTCCAGAGATATGGCATCACTCGATGCCAAATTCAGCCACTACAAGCAGTTTTTGGTAGGGCAGAAGAAATGCTTCAAAGATGATCTCCAAACACCCTTGAAAAGATGTAACACCCCCATAAACTCTTGGTAATCACAGGCTCAGCCACTCAAAATGGAGAAGGAACTTGTGCAAAGGCAGCAATCTTCTCAGGAGTAAGTGGAGCCCAAGTATAAATGGTGAAAGGAGTGCATAGGTGTAGGCAGGAACTGCAGGTGCTGGTTTAAACCGAAGATAGACACAAAATGCTGGAGTAACTCAGCGGGACAGGCAGCGTCTCTGGAGAGAAGGAATGGGTGACATTTCGTGAAGGGTCTCGATATGAAAAGTCACCCATTCCTTCCCTCCAGAGATGCTACCTGTCCCGCTGAGTTACTCCAGCATTTTGTGTCTATCTCAGGTGTAAACCAGCATCTACAGTTCCTTCTTACAAGGTCTAGAGGGGAATAGGCCAGACATGGGAAAATTGAACTTGTGTGGGTGGGGCATCTTGGTCAGCATGGGTGAGATGGGCTGAAGGGCCTGTTTCTGTGCTGAATAATTATGATCCCATGACTTAGATGGGGCATCTTGGTCAGCATGGATGAGTCGGGCCAAAGGGCCTGATTACCTGCTGTTTTACTCTGGGACTCTCAGCCTCCACTTCCTATCATATGGCTACTGTGCTAATCCTGCCAGCCCTTGCTACCAACACTCTGCCACATACGTCCAGCAGCAAAAACATTGAGTGTATGTTGCTGGCACTTGTGGAGGCGATGAAGGTTGTATGCCAAATAGATTATTACATGAGGGCATCCCGTGACTGCTACACGTTTCTCACCCCCACTCTGGGTGGCCTGGATGAGGGGAAGGGGGGAGGGGGGGGGTTGAGATTGCCCCTGATGCCTGACCACAGACCCCTCGACCCTCGGTAAACTTCCCAAGACGACAATCTCTTGCACGGATTTCACCCGTGACTGGTGCTGGCCAAGGGGGGGGTGTTGAGACTGGGATGTGTGTGGATGGTGCAGAGCAGAAACAAAAGCCCTCGGCATGGATGGAAGCACAGTGTGTGTGTGTGTGTGTGTGTGTGTGTGTGTGTGTGTGTGTGTGTGTGTGTGTGTGTGTGTGTGTGTGTGTGTGTGTGTGTGTGTGTGTGTGTGTGTGTGTGTGTGTGTGTGTGTGTGTGTGTGTGTGTGTGTGTGTGTGTGTGTGTGTGTGTGTGTGTGTGTGTGTGTGTGTGTGTGTGTGTGTGTGTGTGTGTGTGTGTGTGTGTGTGTGTGTGTGTGTGTGTGGTGTGTGTGTGTGTGTGGTGTGTGTGTGTGTGTGTGTGGTGTGTGTGTGTGTGTGTGTGTGTGTGTGTGTGTGTGTGTGTGTGTGTGTGTGTGTGTGTGTGTGTGTGTGTGTGTGTGTGTGTGTGTGTGTGTGTGTGTGTGTGTGTGTGTGTGTGTGGGTGTGTGTGTGTGTGTGTGTGTGTGTGTGTGTGTGTGTGTGTGTGTGTGTGTGTGTGTGTGTGTGTGTGTGTGTGTGTGTGTGTGTGTGTGTGTGTGTGTGTGTGTGTGTGTGTGTGTGTGTGTGTGTGTGTGTGTGTGTGTGTGTGTGTGTGTGTGTGTGTGTGTGTGTGTGTGTGTGTGTGTGTGTATGTGTGTGTGTGTGTGTGTATGTGTGGGTGTGTGTGTGTGTGTGTGTGTGTGTGTGTGTGTGTGTGTGTGTGTGTGTGTGTGTGTGTGTGTGTGTGTGTGTGTGTGTGTGTGTGTGTGTGTGTGTGTGTGTGTGTGTGGTGTGTGTGTGTGTGTGTGTGTGTGTGTGTGTGTGTGTGTGTGGGTGTTTCTGCCGGTCGTGACATTCCCCACACTGATACACCCGCCTACAACAAGCACCAAAGTAGCCGCGCAAATAGATATTTATAAAATAAGGCAGCAAAAAATAATAATTATAACAATAATATCGCTCAATCTCACACCCGCAGCGGAAATTAAAGGGGGGGAGAGAGAAACCACGCAATTATTCCTCTCTGGTTGCAGATGACTTTGATTTATTTCAGATAGGATCCGTGCTCGGAGCCCGGGCGGCCATTCCGGGTCGTGTCTGCTATCCCGAGCCTGAGGCACTGGCAGTGACAGTCAGTGGGGACTTCTGTCCAAGGTGCTGAAAATGGGTGGCTAGCCAGCTGTGCACGACTGTCAGCGACTGTCAGCGACTGCCAGCGACTGCCAGCGACCCCCCACCCCTCCCTTTGCTTGCTTCTCTCCCCTCCCCCCCTGCTTTTACAAGGGGGGAGAGGACCGTGGGTGGCACTTGCACCCTGCACCCCCATCCCTTGCCCATCGTCTCCCCTCCCGTTGTGAAGGGTGCAGTAAGGGGCGGTGGGTGTTCGCGTTGCACAAGGAGCCCTTTCCAAGCACAGCCCCCTGGTCCCCTCTGAGCCCCAGCCGGGCCGAGAGTGGGGATGTGGGGGGGTTACATAGTACAACGACCCTTGTGCAACCACCATCCCCTCTTCCCCTGCAATGAATTCCCGCATTCAACCGGCTGTGAAGCATATTCCTCAATGCACCTACCTGAAATTGCAGCTTCGTCTCAACTCTTCAATGGAAAGCGACAGCGACAAGCAAAATCGCAGCTGCCTGTCGTTCAACTGATGTTATTCTCTCTCCCTCTCTCTCTGTCTGTGTCTATTTAATTTGTGATGGGGTTGCGGGTAGCGCTGGCTGAATTCATTCCAAGTGCATCTCCTTCTCCCTCCGTCTCAGACGCTGCTCTGTACTCGGAGGACCTGCCTCCTGGCAACAGCTGATCCGACGTCAATCCGCTGCAGAATGCAACACTCGCCGTGTCTCCGGGGAGACTTCGCCTCCCCAGGTACACAGCCCCGCTCAGCGTATGCTTCCCAGCGCCTATCTCCACTCCCCTCCCCTCCTCCCAGCACCAGCAGGCGATGGCAAACCAACCAATATTAGCGTGGCCACCACAGTCTTTGTTACAGAAAGATGTGGGATCCAAAAAAAATATTGCTGGTCCATCTTAGAGATCCAAATAGACACAAAAACTGCCTGGGTAACTGAGTGGGACAGGCAGCATCTCTGGAGGGAAGGAAAGGGTGACGTTTCGGGTCGAGACCCTTCTTCAGACTGAAGATTAAAGGTCCAAAGGTTTGCTTCCTCAGTAGTCAATGGGCAAGGATAGACAGGGCACTCCAAGCCCTTCATCAAAGCGTAGACAGGGCTCTATTGAGGCAGTGGTAGATATCTCTAATATTGGGAATAGGTGCCATAAGATGACACAATTAGATGAGTCCCTGACCAATAGAAAACAGGCCATAGGTAAAACATGGAAGGGCTGAGTACAGGAACAGGCCCTTCGGCCCATAATGTGTATGCTAAGCAGGATGCCAAGTTAAACTTGCATCTCCTCTGCCTGTGCGAGATCCATATCCCTCCATTCCCTGCATATATCTAGGTGCCCACCTAAACACCTCTTAAATACCACCAACGTGTCAGCTTCCACCAACACCAACCCGGCAGCACAGTCAATAGACTTCATTAAGTTCAGATACAGCACAGAAACAGGCCCTTCTGCCCACCAAGTCCGTGCCGACCAGCGATCCCCACACGCTAACACTATCCTACACACACACAAGGGACAAATTATAATTTTACCAAGCCAATTGGCCCACAAAAAAAGTTACCCCTCAGATCCCGATTAAATCTTTTCCCCTTCACCTTAATTGAATTGAAAGATACAGACTAGAAGCAAGCACTTCAGCCCACACAGACCATACATGTTCACACATGTTCTCTGTTATCCGCTGCACCATCGAGAGCATCCTTACCAACTGCATCACAGTATGGTATGGCAACTGCTCTGTCTCCGACCGGAAGGCATTGCAGAGGGTGGTGAAAATTGCCCAACGCATCACCGGTTCCTCGCTCCCCTCCATTGAGTCTGTCCAAAGCAAGCGCTGTCTGCGGAGGGCGCTCAGCATCGCCAAGGACTGCTCTCACCCCAACCATGGACTGTTTACCCTCCTACCATCCGGGAGGCGCTACAGGTCTCTCCGTTGCCGAACCAGCAGGTCGAGGAACAGCTTCTTTCCGGCGGCTGTCACTCTACTCAACAACGTACCTCGGTGACTGCCAATCACCACCCCACCCCCCGGACACTTATTATTATTTATTCAAATCGTTTGCTATGTCGCTCTTCCAGGGAGATGCTAAATGCATTTCGTTGTCTCTGTACTGTACACTGACAATGACAATTAAAATTGAATCTGAATCTGAATCTGAATCTGACTTTCTCCTCCACTCTCTACACATTAGGAGCAGTTTCACAGAGGCTAACAAACCTACAAACCCTCACATCTATGGGATGTGGGAGGAAGTCCAGCCCATGAGCCCACTGTACGTGGTGGCCACAGATGCCAATCTACGCTCCACACTCTTAAATGCCTACTCCTGCAGCAACTGTGCAAATGACTCGATTGTAATCAGGTGCAGTCTTTCCGCTGACTGGATAGCATGCAACAGAAGGCTGTTCACTGTACCTCAGTACACCTGACAATAAACTGAACTGTAAACCAGAGCACCCAGAGGAAACTATTGAGGTCCCAGGGAGAACGGACAAACTCCACACAAGCACCACCCCAGGTCAGGATCGAACCCAGGTTCTCTGTTGCCGTGAGGCAGCAGCTCTACCCGCTGCACCACTGGGCCTCTCTTCAAGCATGTTTTTCTCTGCCTGACTCACACTTCTCGTTCATACGATCATAGGAATAGGTGTAGAATTAGGCCATTCGGCCCATCAAGTCTACTCCACCATTCAATCATGGCTGATCTATCTCTCCCTCCTAACCCCATTCTCTTGCCTTTTCCCCATAACCTCTGACACCCGTACTGATCAAGAATCTATCTATCTCTGCCTTAAAAATATCCACTGACTTGGCCTCCACAGCTGTCTGTGGCAAAGAATTCTACAGATTCACCACCCTCTGACTAAAGAAATTCTCCTCATCTCCTTCCTAAATGTACGTCCTTTAATTCTAAGACTATGACCTCTAGTCTTAGACTCTCCCACTAGTGGAAACATCCTCTCCACACCCTCTCTATCCAGGCCTTTCACCGTTCTGTGTGTTTCAATGAGGTCCCCCCTCATTCTTCTAATAGACGCTCATCGTAAGTCAACCTGCTCATTCCTGGTAGTTCCATTTAGATCCTCTGCAGTAATTTTGTTGTTTGGATGGAACTGGGGATCTACCTGAGTGAACTGCTCAGATAGTGCAGCAGATGGCTTCGCTGCCTGGCAAAAGGAAGAGCATCGGTGCATCGTACCACCAACCAGTGACTGCAAGCTGTTGAAGCTACTGCAATGCTGATAGATCAAATGTGATTCAGTAGCGTAGTCTCACCTTCCTCCCCCTGCAAATCCAATAGGTTGCTAACCCCTATGTTTCCATTTCCCCTCAGCTGAAGTATATTATGCCTCAGTACATTATAACCTTAGTATCCATTTCCCAAGGTTAGCTGTGATTATTTCCGCTTGCTGCCAGTGTCACATTGGTCCCAACCTGAAACTCTACCTCAAAAACCTTGTTAATTTTACATCTCTCCCAGTGTAGGAAAGAACTGCAGATGCTGGTTTAAATTGAAGATAGACACAAAATGCTGCAGTAACTCAGCGGGACAGGCAGCATCTCTGGAGAGAAGGAATGGGTGACATTTCGGGTCGAGACCCTTCTGAAGAAAAGGCTCTTCTGAAGAAGGGTCTCGATCCGAAAATCCACCCATTCCTTCTCTCCAGAGATGCTGCCTGTCCCGCTGAGTTACTCCAGCATTTTGTGTCTACCTGACATCTCTTCCTGTTTTAAGTTACGTGGAATTTAAAATACATCTTTGTTACTCGGAGTGCAGGAGACTGAGGGGTGATCTTATAAAGGTGTACAAAATCATAAGAGGAATAGATTGGATGAATGTACAGTCTTTAACCCAGAGTAGGAAATCAAGAACCAGAGGACATAGGTTTATGGTGAGAGGAGAAAGATTTAATAGGAAGCTGAGAGGCAACGTTTTCACTCAGAGGGTGGTTGGGCATATGCTTCTGTTGTATGTCTTTTAGGCCTGCAGCTCCGTTGAGGCGAGCCAGGCCAATGTGCCATAGTCCTGGTCAATCAGACCTCGTTCACCATTCGGTGGCCAACCGGTGTTTGGGGCAACTGGTGCGATGTGCTCCACTGTCTGTGTTGGGTCCCCACACTCGCAGGAGGCACTCACAGTCCACGAGGCCCCACCTCTTCATCGCTGCTCCATAGCGTCCGATGCCCGTCCTCAAGCGGTTGAGGGTTGACCACTGCTTTCGGGGCAGGTCCTGGCCAGGGACGTCCATGGGGTCATTGATGTACTGGTGTAGCCTAGATGGTTCACTTAGATGGGCATATGCAATGATCTGCCGGTGGAGGTAGCTTAAGCAGATACTAATAACAGTAGGTACACAAAAATGCTGGAGAAACTCAGCGGGTGCAGCAGCATCTATGGAGCGAAGGAAATGGGCAACTTTTCAGGCCAAAACCCTTCTTCAAACCCTGCTCCATAGATGCTGCTGCACCCGCTAAGTTTCTCCAGCATTTTTGTGTACCTTCCATTTTCCAGCATCTGCAGTTCCTTCTTGAATACTAATGACAGTATTTAGTTTAGTTTAGTTTACTTTTGTTTTAGTTTAGGGGTGACTGACTGACCCCCCCCCCCCCCCCCCCCCCCCCCCCCCCCCCCCCCCCCCCCCCCCCCCCAATCTTTACACATCTCCAGTCCTTTCCACTCATCACTTTAAGTTCAAGTTTCATGTATCTTGCTGTGTTTTGTGACACTTGGCAGACCAATTTCCCTCCTGGGATAAATAAAGTTCTATCGTGTGGTATCGTTTAGAGATACAGCATGGAAACAGGCCCTTCAACCCACTGTGAGTCCATGCTGACCATTTCAATTGTCCATTTGCACTAGTTGGTATATGGACACACTGATCTGTTTTGTAGTCAATGCCCACTATGGTCTGTTGTGCTGAAGCAAAGCAAGAATTTCATTGTCCTGCCAATAAACTCTCTTGACTTGACATGACACTAGTTCCATGTCATCCAACTTTCTAATGCACTTCCTACCCACTAGGGCAATTTACTGAGACCAATAACTTGACTTTGGGATGTGGGAGGAAACTGGGGAACCCGGAAGAAATCCACTGGGGAAAACGTGCCAACTGCACACAAAGACAGCACCCAAGGTTAGGATGGAACTGGGTCTCTGGCACTGTGAGGCAGCAGTTCTATCATTGTGCTGCCTGCCCTTAAAGGACACTTGGTCAGGTAGGTACATAGATAGGAAAGGTTTAGAAGGACATGATTGCCATAGAGGGAGTGCAGAGACGGTTCACCAGACTGATTCCTGGGATGTCAGGACTGTCTTATGAAGAAAGACTGGATAGACTTGGTTTATACTCTCTAGAATTTAGGAGATTGAGAGGGGATCTTATAGAAACTTACTTTCTTAAGGGGTTGGACAGGCTAGATGCAGGAAGATTGTTCCCGATGTTAGGGAAGTCCAGGACAAGGGGTCACAGCTTAAGGATAAGGGGGAAATCCTTTAAAACCGAGATGAGAAGAACTTTTTCACACAGAGAGTGGTGAATCTCTGGAACTCTCTGCCACAGAGAGGGTAGTTGAGGCCAGTTCATTGGCTATATTTAAGAGGGAGTTAGATGTGGCCCTGGTGGCTAAGGGGATCAGGGGGTATGGAGAGAAGGCAGGTACGGGATACTGAGTTGGATGATCAGCCATGATCATATTGAATGGCGGTGCAGGCTCGAAGGGCCGAATGGCCTACTCCTGCACCTAATTTCTGTGTTTCTATGTTTCTATGAGCCAACTGTGGGCATTTGGGCGTAGCTTAGTTGGGGAAGTCAAAATGGTGGTTCATACACACATGGACACAAGCAGTCCAGGCAGCATCTCTGGAGGACATGGAGAAATGATTCTTTACATCAAACACTTCTTCAGATTGACTGTAGGAGGGGAGAAGAAAGCTGGGAGACGGGAGTTGGGAGAGATGGGGCATCTTGGTCGGCAAAGATTACTTGGGCTGCAGGGTCTATTTCAGTTCCGTATGAATCTGGGAGTCTATGACATCTGAAGCGAAAGAATGACACAGTTGAACACAATGCAGACTCAATGCAAATCTGAAGAGGTTTTATAGGCTGTAAAACTAACTGTGGCAGCTGCTGGAACAGGGCGCCGCCTACTGTTGCACACAAGTAGTGTCTGGGGAACCATTCTCATGGATTGAGGGGTGGTCTACAATTGGGCTCCACGGACAGCTGGGAGGTGGTCAGACTGACCTTCCTCCTCCACATGGCCATAGACTGGCATGTTCACACCAGCCTCTCGAAGGACAAGACAAGAACATTGTTTGCAATGAATTGCATCAGCCCAAAATTCAAAGCAGTGCAAATTATCAGACAGCTTGAAAAGTATTTTCTAAACATAATTCTGACAATGACTGAGGCCATTCAGCCTGTTTTCCCCATGCTGGACAAAATTGGACTTGAGATTGATCCCACTCCAGTAGGACAAAGCTCCCCATATATACTGTTGAAATTCAACAAAAATTCTTCCACCATTCATCGTAGGTTCTAGATTCTCAACAGTTTTGGTGAAAATAGTTTTCCTCGAGGGTCTGATCTTTTGACTAATTAGCTTATATCCATAAAACCACCTGTGGTGCCGTGGGGCAGAAGCAGAGGGGTGGGACTGACTGGTTTGTTCTACAGGGGGCTGGCACGAGTCTGATGGACCGAATGTCCTCCTCCTGTGCTGTGATGAATCTTTGATTACTGGGCATCTGATGCTTCTTATTGAACCTTTTCAATAACGTGTTGAAACATACAAGGCTGCAAAGACTCCATGACATATGTTGGTAGACAAAAAATGCTGGAGAAACTCAGCGGCTGAGGCAGCATCTATGGAGAAAATAGACAATAGACAATAGGTGCAGGAGTAGGCCATTCAGCCCTTCGAGCCAGCGGAAGGAATCCATCCATAGAGAAGGAATAGGAGACCTGTGTGGCTTTAGAGTGTGGGAGGAAACCAGGGCACCCGGCGAAAACCCACGTGGTCACGGGTAGAATGTACAAACTACATTCTGGCAGCACCCTAGTCAGGATCGAACCTGGGTCTCTAGCGCTTCGAGTCAGCAGCTCTACCCGTTGTGCCACAGTGCCTATGTAGGATGGCTGTTCTTTCTACTGGATATGGTTCCTGGTTTATTGCCCCAGCTGCAAATCGCTCTCCTTGCCTTTGTCTTATGACCCAGATGATTTCATTTAGTCTGTAGATATAGCACGGAAACAGGCCCTTCGGCCCACCGAGTACAGGCCAACCAGCGATCCCCACACATTAACACTATCCTACACACAAATGGACAATTTTCCATTTACACCAAGCCAATTAACCTACATACCTGCACGTTTTTGGAGCGTGGGAGAAGACTGAAGATCTAGTTGCGGTTACGGGGAGAACGTGCAAACTCTGTACAGCCAGCACCTGTAGTCGCGATCGAACCCAGGTCTCCGGCGCTGCACGGCAGCAACTCTACCGCCGTGCCACCGTGGCTCCCTATTGCAGGATGGAATAGAGCGGTGGCTTAGACTGAGATTACAGATTGAGCCAGGCACAGTGTAAGGGAGAAATACTCTCCAAATGCTCCAATGATTAAGAGGATGTGTTACGAGAACATTGCCAGGAGCTGAAGATGGATTGCTGGAGCCAGTGAAAGCAGCACAACACTGAGCAAACAGAGTCACTGATGAATATAATATGATTCAAAAAGTGATAGTGAGGAGCAATATTGAATCAGGCAATAAGAAGCTGCAGACAGTGATAGATTACGTGGCCATATTCTGTGCGCCTGGTCTGGATATTTTAAACAATTTAATATCTCTGTATTATTCACAGATGGAGAATTGTTACTGGGATTACATACCAAGAGAGATTTAGTGTCTTTGAAAACCTTCCTGATCAAAAGGCCAATGCCTTCATAAGTAAAATGGGTAGAAATGAGGTGAATATTTTTATATGACAGGTCTATGTATCATTTTCCATGCAATGCAATGCAGTAATTGGGGCAAATGTAATGTCGGTTAGTACAGTTTTAACTGTGTATTCTTACAGAATATATAGTGTTGCTACCTGTTTAAGAAGGAACTGCAGATGCTGGAAAATCGAAGGTAGACAAAAGTGCTGGAGAAACTCAACGGATGCAGCAGCATCTATGGAGCGAAGGAAATAGGCAACATTTCAGGTCGAAACCCTTCTTCAGACTGAAATGTTGCTACCTAATAATTGCAGTGATGTGGGTTTGATCATGACCTCGAATGCTGTCTGCGTGGAGTTTGCATGTTTTCTCTGTGACCACATGGATTTTCCCCGGGTGCTCCGGTTTCCTCTCATATTCTAACGATGTGTAGACCTGTAGGTTAATTGGTTCTCTGTAAATTGCCGAGAGGATGAGAAAGTGGGATGACATAGATATCGATGGTGAGTATGGAATTGGGTTGGCCGTAGGTCCAGTTTGGGAATACATGGAGTGTTGGCAAATACTTGATTGGCCACACAGAGTCACTCTAATCCAGGGATTCCCAACCCTTTTCATCCCGTTTACCCCCGGCAACTTTAATAGCACATAACAAAGTTATTTCACTCATTTATGAACAACTAATGATGAACAGATACTGGTATACCAGAATCAAACTCAGTCAGTCAATGAGAGAAAATATGTACAGATCCACAATCAACACATTTACCCCTGGGTCGGCGATATTTATTCCCTGGGGGTAAATTTACCCCAGGTTGGGAAACCTTGCTCTAAGCAACATGATAATAGAACATCACCTTTTTCCTTCGCTTCATAGATGCTGCCACACCCGCTGAGTTTCTCCAGCATTTTTGTCTATCCTAGAATTAAAAAGGTCAATAGACAATAGACAATAGGTGCAGGAGTAGGCCATTCGGCCCTTCGAGCCAACACCGCCATTCAATGTGATCATGGCTGATCATCCCCAATCAGTACCCCGTTCCTGCCTTCTCCCCATATCCACTGACTCCGCTATTTTTAAGAGCCCTATCTAGCTCTCTCATGAAAGCATCCAGAGAACCTGCCTCCATCGCCTTCTGCGGCAGAGAATTCCACAGACTTGTTTTGACTCAATCTTGTGTAACCTTGATGTATAAAAGATAACCCAACTATCGGATTTTAAACATTGGCCCAACTAATTTGACGATGGCTTCTCCTGGGTTCCTTGGAGTGAAGGAAGCTGAGGGAGTGGCCTTGCAGAGGTTTACAAAGTGATGAGGGGCATGGATAAGCCAACCACAGTCTTTTTCCCCACGATAGCTAACTCTGAGGTGAAGCATGAGGTTGATTCCATGTTTTGTAACATTATGGCAGAAACTATCCTGTGCGAAATGTTTCATTCAATATAAGGTGCTTTGGCTGTGAAAAGCCTCACCAGATCAAACTTTGAGTGAGTGGTGTATCCTTACCAGCTGCTGATGGCTGTGCTATGGGCATATTGTACAATCTTGTCACTACTGCAAATCTCCAGGTGCCCACGTTACTCGAAGTGTGAAACATATTTCTCAGATCTCATTCACAACTCTAGTAGTAAAAAATAACCATAGCTGTAAAAACGTACTAAAGAAGAAACAGGTCTTTAAGATGTTTTGGATACTTTCCAACACACTTCCTACACAGGCAACTGGTTTGAAGAGTTAGCAGACCACACTTTCCTTTCATGCTCCATGCCTGTGCATACGGAGGGACAAACTGAAGCTCAGTGCAGCAACTGCAGAGTCTCAATCGGTTTGATTGTATTTATGTATAGGATTATCTGAATTGATTGGACTGCATGCAAAACAAAGCTTTTCACTGTACCTCAGTACACGTGACAATAATATATCTAAACTTAAACAAGCCACCAACATCTTCCACTGCTTGACCACAGTCTAAGGTCCTGCTATCACAAGGTGGGTAGAACCTTGTGTGCCAGCCTCTCAAACATTTCCTGGGAGTATCACTTAAAGAAGAAACATAAATGCCATCAATGTGTTGTAAATCAAATGTATCAGTTTGATGCTGCAATGAATATACAAAATAGATTTTCTGGCATAATGAATATAAAGAAAGATTTGTACTGATTGCATTGGATTTCCTGTATATATATTGTTATGAATAGTGTGTATGCACCCGGGGGAAACCCATGTGGTCACAGAGAGAATGTGCAAACTCCACACAGACAGCATTCGAGGTCAGGCCCACATCACTGCAACGGTGAGGTAGCAGCACTATATATTTTTGTAAGAATGCACAGTTGCTTACTCTGAGGGACCTAATGATACAGTACTCTCAACAAACCTAATTCCATGGAGACCCAAGAGACTACAGATGTCAGAATCTTACGTAAAATACAAGCTGCTGGAGGAACTCAGCGGGCCAGGTAACATCTGTGGAAGATGAAGGATTTCAACCTGAAACATCACCTGTGTGTTTACAACTAAATTCCATATTTAAACCTGAGGAATTTCCGCATCTTAAGTAACCACCGAATCAAAGAAAGAAGATATTGGCAACTGAAAAGGCTCTTGGTTTATAATGCATCCTATCAGTTATCCAATTGATTCTACCTAATTTTCCACTTAATTATATTCTTACAACTACCATGACATTTTCAGCCAGAGAGTTGTAAACCTGTGGAATTCTCTGCCACTGAAGGCAGTGGAGGCCAATTTACTGGATGTTTTCAAGAGAGTTAGATTTAGCTCTCAGGGTTAATGGAATCAAGGGATATGGGGAGAAAGCAGGATCAGGGTACAGATTCTGGATGATCAGCCATGATCATATGGAATGGCGGTGCTAGCTCGAAAGGCCGAATGCCCTACTCCTGCGCCTATTTTTATTGTTTCAAAGTTTCTATGTGCTTGGTATGGTGATTAAGTTCTCCAAACTCCAGAGATCTTAGTAGGATCTCTTTATCAAAGCAAAGGTGTTGAATTTAATTATTTTGGGAGCGGCAACCAAAATTGTGGCAAATACCAAAATTAGATTATATTAAAACATAGCCACTTCCATTGCAGTGAATGAGACCTGTACTCTTGAGAAACTCACTCAGTCCCTCTGTAGAGATAGATTCTTGATTCGTTCAGGTGTCACAGTTTAAGGATAAGACGGAAGTCTTTTAGGACCGAGATGAGAAAAATCATTTTTACACAGAGAGTGGTGAATCTGTGGAATTCTCTGCCACAGAAGGTAGTTGAGGCCAGTTCATTGGCTATATTTAAGAGGGAGTTAGATGTGGCCCTTGTGGCTAAAGGGATCAGGGGGTATGGAGAGAAGGCAGGGATGGGATACTGAGTTGGATGATCAGCCATGATCATATTGAATGGCAGTGCAGGCTCGAAGGGCCGAATGGCCTTCTCCTGCACCTATTTTAGATACATAGAACTGGCCTCAACTACCCTCTGTGGCAGGGAGTCCCAGAGATTCACCATTCTCTGTGTGAAAAATGTTTTTCTCATCTCGGTCTTAAAGGTTTCCCCCTTATCCTTAAGCTGTGACCCCTTGTCCTGGACTTCCCCAACATCGGGAACAATCTTCCTGCATCCAGCCTGTCCAACCCCTTAAGAATTTTGTACGTTTCTATAAGATCCCCCCTCAATCTTCTAAATTCTAGCAAGTATAAGCCGAGTCTATCCAGTCTTTCTTCATATGAAAGTCCTGACATCCCAGGAATCTGTCTGGTGAACCTTCTCTGTACTCCCTCTATGGCAATAATGTCTTTCCTCAGATTTGGATACCAAAACTGTACGCAATACTCCAGGATAGATAGATAGATGGATAGATGGATAGAGAGAGAGGGATAGAATGAGAGATAGATAGAGAGATAGATAGAGAGAGATAGAGATAGAGATAGAGATAGAGATAGAGATAGAGATAGAGATAGAGATAGAGAGATAGATAGATAGTCTATCCAGTCTTTCTTCATATGAAAGTCCTG
>NC_073411.1:13738776-13781276 GCF_028641065.1 Leucoraja erinaceus | reverse complement strand
TGTTATTTGTTTAGCATTTGCAGCAATTTCTTTTTATTTCCCGTTCCTGCTGTCAGTTTCTATTGGAACTCATTGGTACTTTCTGAGATTATAAAACATGCAGCAACGTTTTGATGGGAGTGAGTTGTTGTGATTAGTATTTATGTCAGTCATGTAACGCCATGGCATTCCAGACACTTCAGCATGTAATCTGAGCTGAGATTCGTGCAATGCAGGGGGTTCGTTAGGCTGTTCACGTTGCTGTCTATAGGTGGAGATGTCAAACCAACATACTGTATTCTTCCGTGGACATTAAGTATTCAAACCCTGTCTCTTTAAAAGACTGAAGATAGACACAGAAAGCTGTAGTTACTCAACGGATTCGGCAGCATCTCTGGGGGAAAAAAGGAATGGGTGACGTTTTGGGTTGGGACCCTTCTTCAGATTCAAGACTGGTTCTGGCTAATATTTTGATGTAAAATTGCAATACTAAAACTGTTAATTAATTTTACTGCTATTTGTGGGAGATTGTTGGACGTACATTTGCTGCCACGATTCAGTGACAGCAATCAAAGTATTTCAGATTTAAACACGCAGAAATTATTTATATCATGCCGCATCGCATGATCATATGACTGTTGTGGAAGTGATTGGGATTGTAATGTGGGCAGACCCACGCGACTGACCTCTGTATCTGTCACCTTGAAGATAACAGCAAGCCTTACAATGGAAAGGGCGTTGAATGTACTATATACAACGTGTGCTCAGCTAGCCACACCACATCTGTTTGTCCCCCACTTGTTTTTTATTGTGATAATGATTTGTTCCAGTAATTTGTTTTTGTGCGCTGTGTGCACTGATACAGCGTGCTGGAACCTCTTAAAAATGTAAGTGTCACCACTGTGTTTTCCTGCTATGTGATTGGTTTGTTTACTAAAGGCACCTTTGTGTCTACATAAAATGCATTGGTGTTTTTCTATTTTGGTTTCTGGTATGAAATGATATGATCCATTACAAGTTGGTCGGGGTAATTGTTACAGTTCGGACGCTGGTAACCAACTGGTGTGCACACATCTTCCATTCTCTCTCTTACCATGCCACTTTAAATTCAGCTAATGAGGTTAATAAAGAACAAGGGGTCACAGTTTAAGGATAAGGGGGAAATCTTTTAGGACCGAGATGAGGAAAACCTTTTTCACACAGAGAGTGGTGAATCTCTAGAATTCTCTGCCGCAGAAGGTAGTTGAGGCCATTTCATTGGCTATATTTAAGAGGGAGTTAGATATGGCCCTTGTGGCTAAAGGGATCAGGGGGTATGGAGAGAAGGCAGGAACGGGATACCGAGTTGGATGATCAGCCATGATCATATTGAATGGCGGTGCAGGCTCGAAGGGCCGAATGGCCTACTCCGGCACCTATTTTCTATGTTTCTAAAGCAAATATTTGTGTTGGGCACCTGTTCAACTGCCATCTGCCTTCGAATGCAATCTGCTGAGTTTTGCCTGGCCTCATGCCAATGTAAGTTGAGCCTTGTTGTTCTCTGAAGTGACGTAGCAAGTTGCTCAGCTGTGCAAAACCATTGTGGAATGTAAAAGAACTAAGCCACATGACCTGTTTAAGAAAGAACTGCAGATGCTGGTAAAATCGAAGGTAGACACAAAATGCTGGAGAAACTCAGCCGGTGAGGCAGCATCTATGGAGAGACGAAACATCGCCAATTCCTTCTCTCCATAGATGCTGCCTCACCCGCTGAGTTTCTCCAGGATTTTGTGTCTACCAAGTCACATAACCTGTTCAGTATCGACCTAGACATTAGACAGTAAAGGAACGGCAACAGTAGTGAAGCTAATGAAGCTTGAACAGTTCTCAAGGCACGGGATGTGCGGTGACCCATTCGCCCATTCCAGTCGAGCAGCAGCCTGGTGAACTCTCAGCTCCTCATCAACATCTCACACTTCACCATTGCCATCCTGAATAACCCAACGAATGGGGCGCAATGGAGTAGTAGGTTGGAGTGACTCTGTGAGCCTTCAACATTGACTTCTGATCACATGAAGTCATTGGCATCAAGTCAAACGGAGGCAGTGAAGTCTATTTTACTGTGTGCTGATGTGACCTGAGAATGATATCTGATGTCCTCTCTTACAGAAAACATTCACTCCAAACATCATCAGCAGGAAAGTTAAGGAAGAGTAAGTATTGCTTTGCAACGAAGAATTTGTGGCAAATTGGTATTGTCTCACTCCATTTGTAAATAATTAAAACAGATTATTGCACAACGAGCAGTACAGCACGGTGATCAGCCTTTAGCCTGTGCTGTCTATGCTGAACATGATGCTAATTGAAACAGCACATCTGCCCGCGTCATGCATATTCCCTCAATTCCCTGCCTGTTCATGTCCCTCTCTAAATATCCCCTAAGCCTTGCTATTGCATCTATAGGGACCAGGTAATCGTGAATGATGCACATTGTAGTGGGGCAGGCTGATGGACTGGAAGGAAGGTTTGCCTGGGGAAGTTGGCACTCGGACATAAATTAAACCCGATGTAGGAGAAAAGAGAGAAAACTATTTGGAAATGCAGGGTATGGCACTAATTGATTATCTGAAATTTTTGAATTCACGTCTGAATCCTGTGCCAAATTTCAAACGGATGAGATGTTTTTTGTGCACACAATGCATTTTGTTGAAGCATTATAGGAGGTCAAAGACATAGAGCTCAGAGTGGAAATACGATGGAGAATTAAAATGGAAATAACCTAGAAGGTCAGTGTTACTCTTGAGAATTGAATGGAGGTGTGTGGCTGAACAAACTACATTTGGGTTCCCAAATGTAGAACGGGCCACATTGTGAGCACTGAATGCAGTATACTACATCGGTGGAAACATAGGCAAATCACTGCTTCACCTGAAAGGAGTGTTTAGTTCCTGAATGGCAGGAACCAGATCATAGGGCATGTTGCACCAGAGGGTGCACTGACAAGAAGAATGGACCTCGATGGTGTAAGTTGGTCAGTAAAGAATAATGAAGCAGGAGAGGAAGGTGGGTCTGTTGGTGGCACTACATTGAAGGGATCGGAGAGATGACGGAGGGAGGATGATCCTTTGAATGTGGAACTTACCGGGGTGGGTGGAGCGCACTCGGGGGAACTCAGCCCTTTTTTCTGTTCGACAATAGAGTGAAAAGTGCAGGAAATTGAACATAACCATTTAAGAGCCCTGGCACTTATGGTGGAGAGGAAATCACGGCTGAGGAAGAGGTTTTGGGATGTGGCCTGATTAAAGCCCTGTGCAACTTCCAGTGATTTCCATCCTCATGCTTTTTAACCATCGACAATACACTATTCTAATTGTTAACCAGGGTGCCCAGATTCTGCAATTCATAATATACTTGTCTTCCATCTTTTAAAATAAGTTTTGCATTTCTTTAGACTTAAGGCCCCTGTCCCACTTAGGAGACCTAAACAGCAACCTCTGGTGACCTTGCCCACCACCCAAGGTTTCCATGAGGTCACAGGAGGTTTTGGTCACTCTCCCTAATGGTCGAAAGTGGTTTCCGCATGGTCGAGGTTTCATCTAGGTTGCTGCTATTTTTTCATCATGATTAAAACCGGCCTCGACTAAAAATCGGTTGCAGTTTTAAAAATCGATCATTTTTTTGTCGCAGGTCTAGTCGAGGAAGGTTTTCAACATATGCATGGGAGGTGGTAGGAAGTTGCAGGTCACCTCGACCTTGATTTTTTTTTTTTGGGTGGCGGTCAAGATGACCAGAGGTTGCTGTTTAGGTCTCTAAGTGGGACAGGCCCTTAACATTCCCGAAAAATTGTCCCATCTGCTGCCTCTTTGCTCGAAATGGAAAGGTATTTCTTTACAAGTCACTGCACACTTAAGCTGGTGTTGGGCTTAATGTCCACAGATAATGAAATATTAAAGATGTCCCATTGCTTCTTAATGGTAAATATATTCTTTGACTCAGTTAGCAACTGATGGAGCGTTCAATCGCATCACGTAAAGTGTCATTTCACTCCCTGCAGACCAAAGGAAGTAGATGCTTCACAGAGGAAAGAGAAGAAAGAGCGAGAAAGAGATCGGCAGAGAGATGGTCGCGGGCGAGGACGAGGCAGACCTGAGACCATCCAGTCCCATTCCATCTTCGAGCAGGGACCCGCTGAAATGATGAAGAAGAGAGGTGAGAAATGGAGTGTGTGTGTATGTGTGTATGTATGTGTGCGTGTGTGTGTGGGCTCTTCAAATCCTGCAGTCTAAAGCTTTTCTATTCATGTTTGTGAAATCTAGCAGCACAGAAGAGCTATACAGCATCCAAACAGGCCCTTTAACACAACTCGACCAAGTTACCTAAATGAGCTAGTCCCACTTGCCTCCAAACCTTTCCTGTACCTCTCCAAACGTCTTTTAAAAGTCAGCCTTTACCACGACCTCTGGCTGCACGTCCCATGTACCCACCGCCCTCTGTGTGGGAAAAAGTTGTACAACAGGTTCCTATTAAATCTATTGCTTCAATGTTAAACTTACGGCCTCTTGTTTTAGACTCCCCTACCATGGGGAAGAGACTATGGATTTTCACTGTATCTGTGCCCTTCATGATTTTATAATCTCAATAATTTTGTTCCTTGGCCTCTTCTGCTGCAGGGAAAAGAGTCCCAGCCTACCCAGCCTCTTTTCATGACTCAAATCTCACCTGTTCCAGTAACATCTTCAAATCTTCCCACCCTTTCCAGTTTAATGACATCCTTCCTGCAGCTGAGTTGCCCTCGCCAACATCTTGTACACCTGTAATGACGTCCCAACTCCTGTTCTCAACATCTAACTGATGAAGGTAAGCCTTCTTCACCACCAGTTCTACCTGCGTCACCATTAGGTCAAATCATTGACTGCACAGCACACCTTATCTCCAGTGGCCATCTAAAATGAACAAACTAGTTAATGCCAATAACTCCCTTACTCATTTTCTCGTTTCTTTACAATTCTTTCTCCCTCGGATATTGATCCAATTCCCATTTTATAAAGTATTATTAAATGTTTTTGCTCTGTTGACACAATGTTTTCCAAATTGCAACCAATCAAAATGTTCTTGCCCAATGTCACTTCTGGTTGTTTTATGGTTAGTCTTAAATCCGTGGCCTTTGGATTATTGATCTTCCAGTCAGTGGGAACAATTTCTACTTATTTGCTCTACATCAGGTGGCAGTGCCATCAATTATTTTTTTTCTACACCATAGCTGACAGTAAACAGTAGTGCAGTTCAGACCCCAGGGATCAACCGTGGCAAGTTCTGCCGAATGTCACTTCTAATAGCTACTGTACATGAATACAACGAGAATAGCATCAGATGGAGCATCTCTTGCAGACGCTGTATCAACATCTCTTTCTGTAGTCTGTATTTCCGTGCCAGTGTGCACCAGGGAAGGGGGGGTGTGATCCTATCTGAACATTGCCAGTATTTAATGACACATTTGCTGGCTGGATGCAAGACTGATTTTTAATTTATTTTAAGATCCTTCCAATGGGTCAGGATTGCTTCTTAAGCTTGCTGAAAAAAGGCTCATAACATTTAAGTTTGGGTCTATTACTTCTGTGTGTACTGAGGATTTTGTTTGCATCAAATCAGATAACACTATACATGAATACAAACAAGTCAAGAACAAAATGTCGAGCAGAGAGAAAGATACAGAGTGCAGAATATTGGCTTCCGTCTAAATATGGCTTCACCTTTGAGATTTTGTTGAGAATGCATTTCGTTGTCTCTGTACTGTACACTGACAATGACAATTAAAATTGAATCTGAATCTGAATCTGAATCTGAGATGCTTTCACCCAGAGGATGATGTGATAGGGTTTGACTCCATGGAGCTTTGGAGGTGCCCTGACCTGACATAACGGAGGTACTTGTTAATGAAAGAACTGCAGATGCTGGTAAAATCAAAGGTTGACAAAAAAGCTGGAGAAACTCAGCGGGTGAGGCAGCATCAATGGAGCGAAGGAATAGGTGATGTTTCGGGTTGAGACCCTTCAATACTGGAGTAACTCTGTGTCGGGTAACATCTCTGGAGAAAATGGATAGGTGACGTTTGAGTCGGGGCCCGTCTTCAGATTATTTCTGTTCTATGATCTATGTATCTCTCCTCAAGCACCATTTGTATTCAACAATGTTAACATTTCGTTCGCTGGTTATCAGCGATGCAGTTTTCCGACTGTTCTCCTTCTGTATCTCACTTTCAGCTGGTTGGGATTCCTCTGTGGACATGAAGGAGTTTGGAACGTCCCCAATTATTAACATCAAGAAGGAAAAGCGAGAGTCGGAGGAAGAAACCAAGCAGATTCTCCGCATGCTGGATCGGGACGATGTAAGCATTGTTTGATGGAGGCAGTGGGATGTGGACATGGTGGGAGATTAGTTCAAAGTGGGAAAAGTATAACATTTGCCTTTCAGAGATACTGCGTGGAAGCAGGCCCTTCGGCCCGCTCAGTCCGTGCCCACCATCAATCACCCATTCACACAAGTTCTATGTTATCTCACTTTCCCATCAGCTCCCTACACAATTTACAGAAGCCAATTAACCTGTAATGCCTGGTTACACAAAAAAGCTGGAGAAACTCAGCGGGTGCAGCAGCATCTATGGAGCGAAGGAAATAGGCAACGTTTCGGGCCGAAACCCTTCTTCAGACCTGTAATGCCTGTATTAACCTGTAATGCCTGTATGGTTGTGAGTAGTCGCCCAAAGAGTCGTACCTTTTTCTGGTCCTCGCTGGATTTTTAACATTTTCAGCGACCCGCTGCGACTATGACGGGTGCCGGCAGTCGCCAAAAAAATTGCATAAGTGGGACAGGCCCTTGAGGAGGATTGTTGTGCATTGGGGCAGGATTTGGATACAGAAGCTTGATGCAACCTGATCACAATTGTGTATGTTACGACATTGGGATCAGTTGTAGACCACCGGAGTTGTACATCGTAAAGTCCTTTCCTACACGAGCTGCTTGCTCATTTGTTCCTCTCTTTTTCTGTCCTGTTGAAGTTGTATTGTTGCACCAAATGCATTTGATTCTTGCTTGTGTGCAGTTTATCGATGACCCTGGCCTGAAAAACGATGCCCGCAACATGCCCGTGCAGCTTCCTCTAGCCCAGTCAGGCTGGCTGTTCAAGGAGGACAATGAGGTTGAGGAGGTTGAGGAGCCGACTGCCAGGGAGGAGAAGATGGAGATGGATATCCCCGCTGTGAAAGGTAGTTCATTCATTCATTATTATGTGTTGGAAGGAACTGCAGATGCTGGTTTGCACCGAAGATAGACACAAAATGTTGGAGTAACTCAGCGGATTCCTTCCATCAGAGATGCTGCCTGACCCTTTATTGTTACTCCAGCATTTTGTATCTATCTTCATTCATTGTTGTAATTAAATATATGCAGGATTCAAGGATTCGGATCATTGGTGAATAGCACAATGACTATTACAGCGAACACATGTAAAAGGCAGAAAAACTATCAACTATCAATAAGGAAACAATACAAAATAACTCGTACCTCTCTGTGTATTCGAGTCTTCTGTCTGCACTGACACACTCCACGGTCAAAGTTCATCATCTCCCTCTCTCTCTCTCTCTCTCTCTCTCCTTCCTTGGTGAAGATCTTTTCTCTCCCCAAAGATGAAGCTCCTGCTCTCATGGTAGAAGCATGTATTTAGGTAATCATTTTATCTGTAAGAATAACATGTGATTATGTGGCAAGCTAGCCATTTAGAACGGAGATGAGGAAACACTTTTTCACGCAGAGAGTTGCGAGTCTATGGAATTCTCTGCCTCAGAGGGCGGTGGAGGCCGGTTCTCTGGATACTTTCAAGAGAGAGCTAGATAGGGCTCTTGAAGATAGCGGTGTCAGGGGATCCGAGGAGAAGGCAGGAACGGGGTACTGATTGTGGATGATCAGCCATGATCACGTTGAATGGTGGTGCTGGCTCGAAGGGCTGAATGGCCTAGTCCTGCACCTATTGTCTATAACAGAACTATCTGTAGTCCAGTATCTGCTTTAAGTATTTAAGAAGATACTGTAGATGCTGGAAAATCGAAGGGTGATAAAAGTGCTGGAAAAACTCAGCGGGTGCAGCAGCATCTGTGGAGCGAAGGAAATAGGCAATGTTTCGGGCCGAAACCCTTCTTCTGTAATTTCTACAATTTCTACAAAACCCTTCTTCAGACTGAAGGAAATAGGCAACGTTTCGGGCCGAAACCCTTCTTCTGTAATTTCTACAATTTCTACAAACCCTTCTTCAGACTGAAGGAAATAGGCAACGTTTCGGGCCGAAACCCTTCTGTAAATTCTACAATTTCTACAAACCCCTCTTCAGACTGAAGGAAATAGGCAACGTTTCGGGCCGAAACCCTTCTGTAAATTCTACAGTTTCTACAAACCCTTCTTCAGACTGAAGGAAATAGGCAACGTTTCGGGCCGAAACCCTTCTGTAAATTCTACAGTTTCTACAAACCCTTCTTCAGACTGAAGGAAATAGGCAACGTTTCGGGCCGAAACCCTTCCGGGTTTCGGCCCGAAACGTTGCCTATTTCCTTCGCTCCATAGATGCTGCTGCACCCGCTGAGTTTCTCCAGCACTTTTGTCTATCTGCTTTAGGTAGCTGGCTCCATTGGGGAAAGGAGAATGGAAGCTACAAGGAAGTTAATGTTGGATCTCTCCATGCTGCTTTAAGGAATGAAGGTAGGGCTGCGTGTGATATCGGCATTATTCGGATTTGTTCTTTCAGTGAAGGATGAGCCCGGCGGTGAAGATGTGGCGAAGGGCTCTCCGGCATCGGGGAAGCCCAGCGTGGTGAGGAAGGCTCCTGCTGTTCCAAGGAACGTTTCGGTAGCTGAACTGCTCCAGGAGCTCAGCATGTGCAAAGACGACGAGCTGCTGTTCCTCCAGCTCCCCGACACGTTGCCGGGCCAATCCCCCACCTGCGAAGAGAAGCCAACGAAAGCCGAGGTGCAGAACGAGGACGGGCAGACTGTGCTGCTGAAACAGGAGAAGTCTCAGGTCGGTATTGTGCCATTAATCACTAAAGATAGACACAAAATGCTGGAGTGAATCGGTGACAGGCAGCATCTCCGGAGAGAAGGCATGGGTGACGTTTTGGGTCGACCCATTCCTTCTCTCCAGAGATGCTGCCTGTCCCGTTGAACTATTCCAGCATTTGTGTCTATTATCGGTTTAAACCAGCATCTGCAGTTCCTTCCTACACATTTCATCTTGTACCATTACTAGTTCTACTGCAAGGGTCCTCTCACTTATCTCCACTCCAAATTTGGATATAAATACTCTTCTTAGGTCATGGCTGACCATGGGTGTCTCCAGGGTTGGAGGACGCCTGTGTGTGACTTTCTTCAACGTGGGGAGACTGGTGCACAGACAGCCACCACACGGTCCTTGACAGATCTGTGTCAGGATCCAGTGGCATGGAGTCCAAGACGACCGGAGACCCTTTTCTGCTGCAGCCTTCATCCGCCTTCCCAGCCGTTGTGACGCTCCACTAAGGTCAGCCATCGTCCTCCGCCTGTTCCACCGTTGAGGTCTTGGTTGGATTGCCCTTTGTCAGAGACCTCCCCCTCGACCTTACCGCCATGGGTGGCCCTACCAGGAGCATAGCTCCAGACGGCATCGTTCTCAGGATCTCATGTCCACACAAGGTGACAATCCACGGAGAAGACTATATAATACTCAGAGATTTAGAAATATACTAACTGTAATTCTATGAGGTATTAAATATAGTGTTGGATTACCCAAGAATGAGTTGCAACTGGAATATTGTGTTGGGATCTCAGTTCTAAAAAGAAAAATCATATCTCAGGAATGAATCTCTATATTCCTCACTGGGATCTAATTGAGGTTTCCATTTTTTAAAGTGGTTCTATTGAGAAACTTAAAGTACATCATGAATCTTGGGTTTTGGATAATATAAAGAAATATTACATTACTGTATAATCCACTGAATATTCCCATCTCTGGGTGCTATAAATATCCCTGGACTGGAAGTGTACGTGGGCTGGTGACAGTGGAAGCTGTTCATGGTCAATGCAGATGATTATGTCTGGACTTTACAGAGATGCAGCGTGGAATAGGCCCTTCGAGTCTCCCCGTACCAGCGATCACCCCGTACCCTACACACGAGGGATAATTTACAGAGGCCAATTAACCCACAAACCTGCATGTCTTTAAAATGTGGAAGGAAACCAGAGCACCTGGAGAAAACCCACGCGGTCACGGGGAGAACGTATGAACTCCGTACAGACGGCTCCTGAGATCAGGATTCAACCTAGGTTTCTAGCGCTGTGAGGCAGCAACTCTCACTGCGTCACTGTGTTGCCCATGATGGTTGAGTTCCTTTCTCATCTTGTGTGTGTGTTGTGCAGGAACAGAAACAAGCTGAAAATACCTGCTCGCTGATGGATCTAACGGAGGGTCAGATTGGGAAGCTGCTGATCAGGAAGTCTGGGCGAGTACAGCTCGTTCTAGGGCAGGTCACCCTGGATGTTACCATGGGAACAACCTGTTCATTTCTCCAGGTACGTACCACATCGCGTTTTCGGAACTGCTGGCAGTTCCACCAGTTTTGATCGTTTTGGCGATTCGGGAAACGTCCGTTTGTTGTTAGAGTGATACAGTGTGGACTTGCCCACACCGCCAACATGTCCCAGCTACACTAGTCCCTCCAAACCCGTCATATCCATGTACAATAGTTGCTGCAAGCGGTTGGTTAGAAAGGGAACAGATTAATCTTTGCCAAAAAATGCCCATCTCCTCATCAGGGGAAATTCCATGAGTATTTACACATATGATGAGATGTGTAGAGAGCATGCACAGGGCATGAGAGTGATTTATTTGTGGTTTACACGGAAATACTGAGTATTGGAGTAGCTCAGCGGGTCAGGCAGCATCTCAGGAGAACATTTCAGATTGGGACCCTTCTTTAGACAGACGACCACATCAAAATCAAAAATGCTGGAGAAACTCAGCGGGTGAGGCAGCATCTGTGGAGCAA
This sequence comes from Leucoraja erinaceus, assembly GCF_028641065.1. NCBI lineage: Eukaryota > Metazoa > Chordata > Chondrichthyes > Rajiformes > Rajidae > Leucoraja > Leucoraja erinaceus. The sequence goes on along the minus strand of NC_073411.1, from coordinate 13,770,253 downwards.
AGGAATAGGTGACGTTTCGGGTCGAGACCCTGGGTTCTGGTTTCCTCCCACACTCTAAAGACGTATAGGTTTGTAGGTCAATTGGCTTTGGTAAAGACTGTAAATTGTCCCGAGCAAGCCGGATAGTGTAAGTGTGCGGGGATCGCTGGTCGGCGCAGACTCAAAGGGCCTGTTTCCGCACTGTAACTCTAAACTAAGCTATTACAATTCGCAGAGTCGGGCTTCGATCTGTGAGCTGAACTATGACTGAAAAATAACTACAGGTTCATTTGGGAGGATTGGCAGCTTGCTCTGGTCACTGGAGGCTTGGTTGAAAACACTGAGCCGTCGTCCAGTGGGTAGCGGGCTGCCCCGAGCCAGAAGGCCAAGTGCCGTAGTACCATTCCAGAATTTGGGTCTGGGCCAAAACCTCCACGGAGACACTGCACTGATGGGAGATGCCAGCCTTCACATGTGACGTTGAACACTTGCTTCACCTGAAATTGTCAGGGAGCTAAGGGCAGTATTTGGGGACTAGAAAGAAAATTCACTGTGGAACCTATTTATACAAGAGTCAAGAGTATATTTAATTGTCATTTGGACCCCTGGAGGTCCAAATGAAATGCCGTTTCTGCAGCCATACATTACACACAAATAGACCCCAGACACAACATAATTACATTTTACATAAACATCCATCACATAGCTGTGATGGAAGGCCAAATAAACTTATCTCTCCACTGCACTCTCTCCCCCCCGATGTCAGAGTCAAAGTCAAAGCCCCCGGCTGGCGATGGCGATTGTCCCGCGGCAATTAAAGCCACGCCGGGTGGTGCGAGGTCGCACACCGGGTCTTGATGTTGGAGCCCCCGGCGTGCGCTCGCAAAGTCCCGCGGCCATTCCAGCCGCGCGGGGCAGTGATGTTAGGCCCCGCTCCAGGAGCTCTTCGACCCCGCAACTCGGGCGGGAGAAGTCGCCGTTGCAGGAGTCCCGAAAAGCGGTCTCCCTCCAGGGATCCGTGGGCTCCCGGTGCCGCCGTCCGCAGACCCGCAGCAGCAGCGGCGGCGGCAGCAGCAGCAGCAGCAGCAACGCTCCTCCACCGCTCCACCCGCTCCGGTCTCGGCCAGCTCCGCGACGGTGAGGTGAGTCGGCACCTGAGTCCCCGGCTTCTTCCTGTTGGAGGCTGCTCCTCGTTGCGGCCCCAACGACAGCTGAGACCCGACGAGAAAAGGTCGGGTCTCCAGTGCAGGGAGAGATTCAAAAGTTTCCCCACCCCCCCACACACACACCCCAACATAAAATAACAAAAACTACATAAAAACACAGACAAAAAACAATAAAAACGCGGACAGGCTGCAGAGGCCGCTGCTGGCCAGAGCCGCGCCGCCTACCTTAACAAATGTCAGCGGAAACAATGGGCCTCCTGTCTATTCGATTCTTCTTGGTGTTGGAACTGCTTGTGGTAATATTGTAGTTGTACAGGGTCTTGGTGAGACCACACCTGGAGTATTGCGTGCAGTTTTGGTCTCCAAATCTGAGGAAGGACATTATTGCCATAGAGGGAGTGCAGAGAAGGTTCACCAGACTGATTCCTGGGATGTAAGGACTGTCTTATGAAGAAAGACTGGATAGACTTGGTTTATACTCTCTAGAATTTAGGAGATTGAGAGGGGATCTTATAGAAACTTACAAAATTCTTAAGGGGTTGGACAGGCTAGATGCAGGAAGATTGTTCCCGATGTTGGGGAAGTACAGGACAAGGGGTCACAGCTTAAGGATAAGGGGAAATCCTTTAAAACCGAGATGAGGAGAACTTTTTTCACACAGAGAGTGGTGAATCTCCGGAACTCTCTGCCACAGAGGGTAGTTGAGGCCAGTTCATTGGCTATATTTAAGAGGGAGTTAGATGTGGCCCTTGTGGCCAAGGGGATCAGAAGGTATGGAGAGAAGGCAGGTACGGGATACTGAGTTGGATGATCAGCCATGATCATATTAAATGGCGGTGCAGGCTCGAAGGGCCGAATGGCCTACTCCTGCACCTAATTTCTATGTTTCTATGTAAAACTGACAAGTTCTCCAGAGTTGACATCAGGTGTTAAAGAATGCAAGATCTCATTTGCTTTCCCCCTCTGAAGATAACTCTGACGTTACGGAACGTCATGCTGATTCTGCTCTACTCAATTGATGTCTCTGTCGTTTCAGGAGCTGGTTTCCATTGGAATTGGAGAGAACAGGACAGGAGAGATGACAGTGTTGGGGCACATCAAGCACAAGCTGGTCTGTTCCCCGGACTTTGAGGCGCTCCTTGAGCAAAGACAGTAGCGGGAAGTGAAGATCTTGCACGAGAAAAGACAAGCTGTCAGCTTGCGTTCGGCGTCGTGTCTCCGACTGGAGATTGTTAGAGGGCTCGGCCAAGCCTTGAAGGAACAGTTCACAGGAGAGACGGGCGCGAAAGTAACTTCTGGATTGTGTTCAAGAAGGAACTGCAGATGCTGGAGAATCGAAGGTAGAGAAAAGTGCTGGAGTAACTCAGCGGGTGCGGCAGCATCTATGGAGCGAAGGAAATAGGCAACGTTTCGGGCCGAAACCCTTCCGGGTTTCGGCCCGAAACGTTGCCTATTTCCATCAGTCTGAAGAAGTGTCTCTACCCGAAACGTTGCCTATTTCCTTTGCTCCATAGATGCTGCCGCACCCGCTGAGTATCTCCAGCATTTTTGTCTTACCTACTTCTGGATTGTAATGTGCAAGATGAGAATTAATTGTAGCTCACTCTTGGTTCATGTCACAACCATGTGAGTGATGTGAGATGACAGTCACACAGTGGTTAAATGGCCAGAAATGCCAATGGAAGTGAGGTCGTGCAGGATACCAGCCGGGCTAAAGCATCCTGGAGAATGGCGTTCCTCTGTGCTACTGAGCTCTGTCTTTACATTTGCACTGTTTCACTTTCTCGGTCCACATTGCCAGGGACATATGAATGAATCCTTTAACTGGATCGTACCATCAGTCCAAGACCTTGCCTTCTTTCTCTGACAGCGATGGTGAGGGGTGTTTGTGGCAGGAGATATGGGTGCATTGTCTGACCCGATGCAGCATTTACATTGATTATTGCCCCAATGTGGGGTGTTGCCGGGGCTACTAAATAATTTGGAATTGCATGAATTATTTAAATATGCTTTAAATATTTTCAACAAAAGGTGTAACTTGTTTCCCAGAAGTGGAATATATTTGAGTACTTAATTGAATTGGATGTCTTTTTATTCCAGAGACCACTTAACAGCCCAATCTTTTTTTAAATATGTACATAGAAATTGTAATATTAACAAACCCGCAGTGAATCTGAGTGAGTTGGGAGTGGTGCTTGACATTTTACTTGTAGCACTCATCTAGTTTTTACCACTTGTACCTGTAGAGACCGGACTAGCCCATGGCTGTTCACCGAACCTACATGCAGCTTAAAAACGACCCTCCAAACCCTAGGTAATTTATAACTGAAGAGCTAAACACTACAGTTTCCGTGCATTCACATGCAAACCATCCAGACAGGTCAGGATTGAACCCAGATCTCTAGAGCCGAGGCAGCTGTATTACCTTAGTTTGCCCTTGGGAGGGAACGGGGTACTTTGTGCCAAATGTTGCCATTGGCCCCTTGTGCATTTACTCTGAATCCTAGATGTTGCTTATACAATTGTGCACTTATCTTTTGAGTATCAAACATCTTAAAAACAGTGAGACATCTAAGATTTTGATCTTTATTGGAGAAATGTGATTGACATACCTGTTCCATTCACACAGCAAAAACTCACTTCTCCAATAAGAGCACAACATTCATAGATTTTTAAATAATTTCCATAAGTATATATCAAGAATATGAGTGCCACTATAAGCACAGGCAGCAATATGTCTGGTCACACAATGAATAGTTGGAGCTCCTTATAGGGAGATGTCAAAGCATTTTGAGAAAACGCCTGGAAATCCAGTTGCGTTCATAGAATTATCCGGTTGTAACGACAGTAACCGATGCCTCTTCTAACAGCCAGAGCTTCGTATGTAGGTCGCCATCTGGAAGGCTTTTTTATTGAGTGTTCCTCCATGGACACCTCTCTTGCCCATGATCATTATGACCACTTTTGTTGACCGAGCGATGGCGATGCTGTTGCAGGGGTTGTTACCGTCCCTCCTTTTCATCCTGACGTCCATGGTGTAATCGCCGTCCAGCTGGAAGTTGTCGCGGATGACGAAACACTTCTTGCCCCCGATGGTGAGCCCCTTGACCTGGAAGGCCTTCCGCTCGCTGCTCATAATGTTCCCGATTTCCTTTGAGCTCATTTGCTTGAACAGGCCGTCCTCTTTGGCGGCCAGCAGCCTGGGGCAGGAACAGGCCAAGACGGCAGCGTCCTGGCACAGCCCATCGGCAAGTAAACTCCTCACGTAGTCTTCCCAGCCCAGCATTGTGGTGAGGTGGGGTGGGGTTAGGTTAGAAGTTGATCAGAGTGGGAGCTGCTGTGTGGAGTAGCCAATACACTGCATCAATATCTGCCGTTGGGTTTGAAGGTTAGCATGGGCGCAGGATAAGGCTCTTGAAACTAGAGGCCAAATTATTTTGAACTGCGTGTCATAATGAGGGGGCAGGGACAATGCAGACCTTTTATGACATCATGCTAAATGTTGAACCCTTTCTCCCAGTCAATAATGGTTTTGTCAGGCTATCTTCCTCTCTAGATATCTAGATATGCAGTTCCTTCTTAAACACATATCAATCACTGTTTAAGAAGGAACTGCAGATGCTGGAAAATCAAAGGTACACAAAAATGCTGGAGAAACTCAACGGGTGCAGCAGCATCTATGGAGCGAAGGAAATAGGCAACATTTCGGGCCGAAACCCTTCTTCTGTAATTTCTACAATTTCTACAAACCCTTCTTCAGACTGAAGGAAATAGGCAACGTTTCGGGCCGAAACCCTTCCGGGTTTCGGCCCGAAATGTTGCCTATTTCCTTCGCTCCATAGATGTTGCTGCACCTGCTGAGTTTCTCCAGCATTTTTGTTTACCTATCAATCAATCAATCACCTATCTATCAATCACATATCTATCAATCAATCACCTATCTATCTATATTTGCCAGTATCAAGTCCTCACCATCCTCACTTAGTCAACAGCAATGTGTGTTATCCATTATATCTGGGGCTCCACCCTATCACAGTCGATCCTTTTCATTCCATCTCCTCCATTTCCCAGTTATGGCAAACGTCAAACCCTGCAACAGTTAGTTGTGCATCAAACTGTTTAGTGCATTCTCTCTCATGCATGGGTTCTGGTTTGTTTTTGTCACATATACTGAGGCACAGTGAAAAATGTTGTTGTGTACGATATTCTAACAGTTAATACTATACTATACATCAATAGCATCAGGACAAACTCAAGTATAATTGAGAGCAAAGGGGGAGATAGAATGTAGAATTTAGCTCTCAGTATTGTTGCAGGCTTTATCCCAATATACACCTTTATCCCAATGATAAAGGTGACTTAGACCAGTGATTCCCAACCTGGGGCCATGGCAAATTTCAGGGGGGCCACAGAAATATTTGGGGATTTAGGGGCCACGGGTTCAATGAAGGGGTTCACTTTTTTCCACTAATAATGTCAGCGGGGGCCACAGAAAAATTAAAGAGCCCAAGGGGGCCATGAACTAAAAAAGGTTGGGAACCACCGACTTAGACAGTACTCCAGGCTGTATACACCAGGGTTGCTCAATCTCCTCCTGTACAACAAGCCTGCCATCCCAGAGATCAACCAATGACTTTTGCAATCCTCTATCACAAGTGTACTCTCCTTGGAGTGACCAGACCTACACACAGTATCCCAAATATGGTCTCAACAGGGCCCTAGAATTTGAACAAGGCATTTCTATTCCTACACTCACGTCCTCTTGCAAGGAAGGCGAATGTAACTGTTGCTGCATCTAAAGTCAAATCGTGGAACGCTTAATTCCCAAGCACATCTTTTAAATGTGTATAATGCAAATGAGCCATTAATTTCAATTTGCAGCAATAAAAATAATTCATAGCAAATGTTCCATGGTGTTTTGGCTCAACAACTTTAGTCAGCCATCACTTACCCATATGCTAAAGCTTTCCTATCCTTGTACCTGCCCTAATGTCTCTAAAACATCAGCGTACCTAGTTCGACTACTTTCTCAGGCAGCTGGTTCATATACCCATCACCTGTGAAAAACTTGTCCTTCATGTTTCTATTGAGTCTTCCCCCCCCCACCCCCCTCACATCAAACCTATGTCCTTTGATTTTTGATTTCCCTGCTCTGGGTAAAAGCCTCTGTTCATTCACCCTGTCTATTCTCCTCATGATTTTGTACACCTCTATTAGATTGTCCCTCAACCTCCTGCACTTCAAGGAATAAAGTCCTTCCCAGTCTCTCGCTGCAGCTCGAGCCCAAATTCCTGCTGTGATCACAATGGGAGGTGCCTTCTAATGTTGAAATGCTTGATCCCTTCATCAAATCCCTCGTTGTCATTACCCATTTTGCTAGCCTGCACTAGTCGTGTCCTTTTAGTTTCTATATTTTTCCCTCAATGAGAAACCTCCACCACCAATAGTTCAAAGCTTCATCAGAACCTAATCTTTCCTTCCTGCCACAGCCAATTTCTAATCCAATTTACCATTTTTACATCAAATCCCACAAGCTTTTACTCACCTCACCAGCCGGACATGTGAGAACTCATCAGAAGCTTTATAAAAATCCATGTGGACAACATGAGATATGCTTCCCTCCTTGTTGCTTGCTCACATAGGCAATCAAATTGGTGGCTGCTTCTGATTAATCTGCACCTCTCAAAAATTCTTGGAATTATTAATGACCAGTGTGCATACTGCACGAGGAAGTCGAAGGACCCTTTGAACGCAGTGATCAGAATTCAAAATGATGTGAGAGAGACATGAGGAGTCAAGAGCATGAATTATCATCTCTACAGCAGCTACATTCAAAGTACTGAGATGCAGTACAAGTAGAGTCCATGTTGTACAACACAGTAACAGAAACAGGCCCTTGTTCACACCAACTAGGTTGGCATATTAGGCGTGTCTCATTTGGCCCATAGCCTTTAAAAAGATAGACACAAAAAGCTGGAGTAACTGCAGGACAGGCAGCATCTGTGGAGAGAAGGAATGGGTGAAGTTTTGGGTCAAGACCCGTCCTCCCTTAGAAACCCTTAATATCCAAGCAACTCTCAATGTCTTTTAAGAGTCATAATTGTATCCGCTTTTGTAGCTTCTTCTGGCAGATTATTTCAGATATGGACTAGCCTCCGAGTGGATAAAGTTGCCCTGATGTCCTTCTTAAATCTCTCCCTACTCACCTTAAGCCTGTGCCCTCTAGTTTTAGAATCCTCTGTCTCGGTAAAAGACAGTGAGCATTCACTGTATACATCCGGCAATGATCTTGTACAAACTAAGGTCACCCCTCAGCCTCCTACACTCCAAGGAAAAATGTCCCAGCCTATGCATCTTCTTCCAATAACACAAGCTCACAAAATATCCTGTTGAATCTCTTCTGCATTAATTCCATCAGAATGAGATCCTTGCTATAGCTGGGCAACCAGAACCACACACTGAGTGGTTGGATGGATCAGTGAGACCTCAGCACAAAAGTAGAATTTAGAAGCATAATACTAAACACACAATGTATTTATATATCCGGAGCCAACAAACCTGGTGTAAACTATTAGAACTAAATGGATGAAAACATGCATTAGAGTAGGATAGGAAAAGTGAGATGAAATTAACAAATTGCAGGAACGTGCTCACAAACATCACAAGGGCAGCTCGATGGCGCAGCAGGTAGAGCAGCTGCCTCAGCTCCAGAGACACAGGTTCAATCCAAACTTGGCTGATGAATGTGTGGAATTTGCATGTTCTCCTTGTGACCGTGTGGGTTTCCTCAGGGTGCTTCGGTTTCATTCTAAATCCCAGAGGTTAATTGTCTACTGTAAATTTCCAAGTGTGTAGGTGAGGGGATAAAATCTGGGAGATGTTGGGGGAACAAAATTGGCTGGATAGGATGAGTCTTAAAAATAGGCGTTTGATGGTCAGTGTATGCAATGGTGGACTGAAGGACCTGTTTCCATGCTGCATTTAATGTTTTGTTTATTGTCACATGTACAGTGAAAAGCATTTTGTTGCATGCTATCCAGTCAGATGATTATAATCAAGATAGCCACAGACCATACTCCGACTATGATTTTAACAGTGTGGTCAAAAGAGAAAAAAGACAAAAAATGCTGCAACTCCAAAATTTGGTTGTGTTGGCATGAATGAGCAGAAGCAATACCCACTGGAAGGAGGACTTCAAGAAGCTGATCAACATGACTCTGTCCTTGACTTCATGCCTCAGGCTCCAGAGCAGGCTAGATCCCTTCTACATCTGCAGGATCATCAATCACAAATTCACCACCTCACATTCCACACCAGGGGACCTGCCATTCTTGTGACCTTCTTCAGCAAAGGGGAGTTATTTAGCTCTTGGCAGGAGGATAGAGATAGGGAGGGGAGAAAAAGATAGCTAGATTTTAAAACACAGATTAGATCTTTAAAATTAAGGACTTGCCTATCTGGGAGACAGTGTACTTCAGCAAGAACAGGGATGGTTGGAGCTTGTTGTTGGTTGGGATGGTGGCAGTAGTTCAGCAAGACCTCAACTTGACAGAGTAGATACATGGAGAGGAGCCAGCAGCGCTCTGGAAGAGCCAGGTCCTGATGTAACAAGGGTATGAATAAGAGTTTCAGCAACACACGAGGTGAGGCAGCTCAAAATCATAATCAGCCATGATCATATTGAATGGTGGTGCAGGCTCGAAGGGGCGAATGGCCTACTCCTGCACCTATTTTCTATGTTTCTAAGTCGAGCAAAGTTACAAGGTGAAAGAAAGCTTCTTTATATTTATACAGGATTCACGTTTCAACTTGGGTTGATGTTCACAAGCAAGGCTGCAAGTGGTCTGTCACATGATGTAATTTTCCAGGAAGAGAAACATAGTTGAGACCGGCAGTTCTCGAAGACCTACATTACTTAACAACCTAGAATTCTGACAGAGTGCCTTGTTGGAGTGGAATGTATTCGAGGATGCCAAGGAATGTGGAAAGTGGAATTGTGTCCAACCATAATTGTCTTTGGCTACAAGGGTAGTGCCAGAGGAATGGAGGTTTACTAATGTTACAATGTCATGGGAGAGGCAGATAATTAACATTGATAAACTTAAAGATTGTGAGCAATTTTGGGCCCCATATCCGAGCGTGTGCTGGCTCTGGAGAGGGACCAGGAGGTTTACAAGAATTATCCCAGGAATGAGTGGGTTAACATATGATGAGCGTTCGAAAATACTGGGCCTGTACTCACTGGAGTTTAGAAGGATGAGGGGCCCCCTCATTGAAATTTACTGCATAGTGAAAGGCTTGGATGGAGTGGATGAGGAGAGGATGTTTCCACTAGTGGGAGAGTCTAGGAACAGAGGTCATAGCCTCAGAAGTAAAGGACATTCCTTTAGGAATACGAAGAAGAATTTATTTTTGTTAGTGATGAATCTGTGGAATTCTTTGCCATTTTGGAGGCCAAGGGAATGGATATTTAAGGCAGAGACAGATTCTTGATTAGTACAGGTGTCAAATGTTATGGGGAGAAGGCAGGACAATGGGGATAGGAGAGAGAGATAGATTTGGCAGAATTGAATGGTAGAGTAGACTTGATGGGCCGAATGGCCTAATTCTGCTCCCATCATTTATGACCTTGAGGGAAATAGTGCAAGGAAAAAAAGAATTGGTGGGGGGGGGGGGGGGGGGGGGAGGGGAGGGGAGGGCGGGCAGGGAGCGCAAGGGCTAATAAGTGAATCAAAGTGCTGGTTAGGTGGCATCTGAGGAGGGAATGAACAGGTGATATTTCAGAGCAGGAAACATCTTCAGAATCGTCATTTGTCCATTTCCTTGGCAAATGCTGTTGGACCTGCCAAGCTCCTCCAGAACTTTGCATTTTACTCAAGATTGCAGTGTCTGCAGTCCCTTGTGCCTCCGCTAATAAAAGTCAGCTGGGATTTGTTGAGAGTAAATTATATTTAACTAATGTAATCAATTTCTTTGGATCTGTGTCTGGACTTCAAAAGGTATTTGACAAATTACCACATCATAAGATAACTCAATAAAATTAAAGGTAATGGGATTAAATTGACAGATGTCCACCTGGTGAAGGAATACAAAATGTGGAGTAGATGCAAGGTGTTATTCTTCACACCGCATCTTCTCCAGGGGTCAGTCTTATTATGTGGGTTTGTGTAACAAATCTGTACAATATTACCTTGTGAATGCAGTAACCAGTGATGATATTGCAACAGATTTCAGCTGTGCTAACACATTGGTGGAGGAGGCAAGGCTAAAAGCCCCTATTCCAAAAGGCAAGAGACTTGGAAAATCAAAATTAATAAAGTGAAATAAAGGCCAAAGCCAGGCATTAGTGACAGTAAAACCCTGATAATGCTTGCACATGCACACATTTGGATGCAAAATTCCAACTCATCATTAACTTTCTCACTGAAGCACTAGACAACTGGCCTGACATTTACTGTCTACAAGAGTCCTTTGTTAAAGTGCCCCACTGCCCTCCGCAATAAAGATTCATGGCACCAACTTGGGTGTTTGATTTGCAAATATATATATATTTTTTTGTAATCCAGTGTTCTGGGAAAATAACAGCTCTGCTCTGCCAGTTTTGTGGCCAGAGGTTTGGGATAAGTGGGTCAGCCACAAGGCAGAAGGACGTGATGCATGGATGATTGAATCGGAATTGATTTTAGTTTAGGTTAGTGACACAGCATAAAGCAAAGCCTTCAGCCTATCAAGCCCTTGCCGACCCTTGATCACCTGTTCAAACTAGTTCTATGTTATCCCACTTTGATCTCAGCTTTGCTATATTTCTTTACAATGTTGATTCTGATTTTAGTTTCGTTTTGAGATACGGCCCGTTGGCCCACACGAGTCCATGCTGACCACAAGTCATAGGAGCACACTTAGGCCATTTGAATCAACTCCGTCATTCTATCACAGATCTTTCTCTCAACCCCATTCTCCTGCCTTCACCCTGCAACCCTCGACAGCCTTACTAATCAAGAACTAATCCATGCCTTAAAAATCCGGCTGGAATGGCCGCGGACTCTGCGAGCGCACGCCAGGGGCTCTAACACCAAGACCCGGTGTGCGACCTCGCACCACCCGGCGTGGCTTTAATGGCCGCGGGACAATCGCCATCGCCAGCCGGGGGCTATGACTTTGACTCTGACATCGGGGGGGAGAGAGTGCAGTGGAGAGATAAGTTTATTTGGCCTTCCATCACAGCTATGTGATGGATGTTTATGTTAAATGTAATTATGTTGTGTCTGGGGTCTATTTGTGTGTAATGTATGGCTGCAGAAACGGCATTTCGTTTGGACCTCCGGGTCCAAATGACAATTAAATTGACTCTTGACTCTCTTGGCCTTAAAAATACCCAATGACTTGTTCAGAGATCATTCACATTGGTTCCATGTTATCCCATTCTCTCATCCACTCCCTATACACTATGGACGATTATTACGCATTGCCAATTAACCTACAAACCTGCACGTCTTTCAGATGTGGGAGGAAACCAGAGCACCATGCAAACTCCACATAGACAGCACCCAAGGTCAGGATCAAACCCAGCTGAGTCACCCCTAAGATTGTGATGTTCATCCTACACATCACAACATATTTTCCACTGGTTTCATAATTACACCCAGAATCAGACAGGACTGTTTGTCATCAAATCCTAATGGGATTAAAAAAAAAACTCAATTCATAATTGCAAGTAGCAGCAAAGAAAGTTTTCATTTATTTAATATATAAAAGACTTCAGCACTGTAATTCAGAGTACAATGAATCACATCATAGAACATGCATTTCTATCAGTGTCCCTATCAAATTACAAAATTAAAATGTTTCATATTAAAAAGGCATCAAAATATCACAGTACCCTGTGACTGCAAAAATGACCTCCCTTTAAAATAATAATTAAAAGAACTACCAATTCTTTACATAAAAAGTCATTGAAAGAATCGTTCAATTGCCTGTATCGTCTGCTCTCCAAGTTCAGGCGAATTATTTCTATTTTGCTCAGGTGTGAATGGTCAAAACCTTGAAATTACAACTGTCCCTTTCAATCCTTCATTGTATTATTGAATTATTTACCCAAAATAATTTTTTACTATCATTTTATTTCCTCCTTAATAACAAAATGGCCTCAATGTGCCATTTCTCCCATCTGACCAGCCTTTGAAGTTCTCCCGAGCCAATTTTGGGAACCCCTTTAGTTTTGTTAACTCATATCCCCACCTTTTATAAATACCAAGATGCAAAGGCCTCAAGACGTCACTTGTTCAAAAGAGATTTTTTTTTTTTTTTTTTTTTTTAAATAGCTGTTCACATCCACAAAACTGGCAACCAGGTTGGATTACTTAAACTCCCAAGTTCCGTTTCATGTAATGGCTACATTTTGTTTCACTTCATATTTCACCAAACATGGTCAGCACAGATGTACTGCCTGCCGTACAATTCAAACAGTCTCTGACTGCTTTCAATGTCATTCATTGGCAGGTCAGTTCACAGAACGCTGCTTTCTCACCTCCCACAGAATTGGAGTCTAAAACTGAGTAGTTATGCATAAGCTGCAAGTGCAAATTTTACCCACTTTAATTACCCACTGAACAAAAAGGTTTCCATCAGGGCTGGATTTCATTATTAAATACCTATTGCAGATACGGCTTTTCAATTTTGACACAGACTGCAACGTGTCAACGAATAATTTATTGTGTTCAGAGTGCAACTGAAATGATGGGCTCCACTCCTTGCTCATTTTATTGTGCTATAATCAACATCTAATTTGATGATTTATTTTAAACTCACCATTAGTGCCTCCCTGGATCCTGTTGCCTTTTCAAAACATTTCAATTCCTTGCAAGGCATCAATTATTCTTATGTCCTTCCTTCTATTGATAATTTGATAAACAAAAGACCAAGTCATCAGTAATAAAGCTGAACACAGATTTAATCTTGTGCATTTATGGTTGGTTGAACTTAAAAAAAAACCCAAAGAAAAACATGATTTTGTTTTATTCAACTTAACTTCCTTTTTACCTTTCCATCGTGTCTGTTTAGCAGCATTTTAGTCACTCAGATTGGCTTTTCGTTATAAATGGAAGGAGGAACAGAATACAGGACTGGCAGAATCCACAAATAATATTTCCAAATTGCAGTATTACATAATTGAAAGTTTACAGATTCTAATTTTTAGGAAAATTCTATTTTTGCTTAAAGGTCTTGAAATGCTTTTATTTTATTTCAATGCAATCAAGTCCTAACTCGATATACTGGATGCCTTCCACCCTCCAAAGTGGAATAAGTAAATTGAAGTACTTAAGGTTGTACATTCCTACACAATGCTGTACCTACTCGACTTAGTTATAACTATCCAAAGGCTGAAATAAAGTTTCACAGGGTTATTGCCTACATTGTCAATGGGAGAAACAACACACTGGAGCCAATGTATTAACATTGTCAATGATTAACATCTTTAGTTGCTCCCCTGCAGAATCATTCCTGTACCTGGCAGTATTTCAATTGCTATATAGTCCAAAATGTTCTTAGCCCAGAGAGAAGAATTGGGAACATAACTACTGCATACTTTTCATAATTTGGATGCAAATATTAAACACCACGAGTCGCTGGAATCCCAGTGTCACAGGTTATGCATCAATCGGCAGAATACCTGCAAAACACAGTGAACATCTAACACTTCCTTCCTTCTGATACAAACTGCACTACTACCCTACAACTGATTGCCTCAAGTTTGGCTTTTTTTTTTTAAATGGAGATGCTATACCTAGTATGAAAAAAAAAGTTTGGTATATCTTTTAGCACATCAACATTCAAATGGTTAAAGGTTTTTTTGTTTAGTTAACCTCATACCAAAGTACCACAGAAATATACTTAATGCAAATCTAAAATTAAACTCAAAAGTAAACGTATTTAAATGTGCAATGCATTAGTGCAGTCTAAACACCTTGTTATTAAAACTAAGCCTCCTGTTTAAAGGAATAACCAGGGGCAAGAGAGTTTCAGATGGGCAACATGTGGCAATCCAACATATTCATCTTTTAACAAATTATTATTCATTCAAGCAATGAAAAACTGTTGGGTTATGGCAGTAAACCAGTCAACTTGCTGCACCACAGGGCACAGGCTCACCACATACTGACCAGCCAATTCTAGGCAGGCCTTATGCCCAGAACTCTATAGGAAGCGTCATGCACACTGCAAGGAGGAAGATCAGTGATACCTTTAGTTAAAGTAGCCCGAGAAACTCTTGCACATCCCAAAAAATACACAACAGCAATGGAAGAGGTCTGGCCAAAAGATCCAATTCCCACTCTAAATGTACTGAGCGGTTAGAGAAAGCTCCCACCCCCTATCCACCATTACAAAATTTAAAACAAAAAATGGAGTGAGTTTGCTTTAAATGGCAAAACAAACCTCCAATGACAAAGGTTTGAAAATTATCAACGCATTATATTGCTACCACATTTTTTTTAAATGCCAACATGAAATCTGGATTATTTGCAGGCCATCCAATTGTGAAATCCTGCACAAATCACAAACTGTGTCTATAGACTGCATGTTTCACCTGATTTACTTGGGGCGCCTTATGGATCATGTTGCAAGCCCAGAATTAATGCTTAACAGTCAGCAGTCATAGATTGCACCATCTGTTCAACTCGAGTACCAGTAACATTGGCACATTTACGCTATATCACTGTTCTTTTCCTCTGGTTCTTTTGTAGAACATTGTTTCGGCTGCATGTTTTGAGCCTGTTTGAAGACTTGCGAGTTGCAGGATGACTGGGGTTCACAACACCCTTGGGCACCACCATCCATCAGCCCCACTTCCTCATGGTAAGGGTCCTCGTCCATTTGGCAGACACACACCTCGATGCCAGAGTCTCCAGTGATCCGTCTCTGCCGCGAGGAGTTATCTTCCTTCATTTCCCCTTCATCACACAAATGGGAATCCATCTCCAAGGTCTTAAAATCAGCAGATTCCTCATTTTGAATGATATCCCCATTTTCCCGCTCACTGGAAGAGCTGTCGGCAGAAGCATCATGCTCCTCTTCCTGTTGGCAAGCAGATGAGCTGGACTCCACTTCTTGCATTGTTGGCTCATCCTCTTGCACTGGTGCTGCAGACTCCGGCAGCGCAGGCAGACTCTCCACAACTGCATTTTCTTGGCTCGAGGTTTGTGCGTTTTGCTGTTGTAATTCAGTGTAGGGGGGAGGGGGTGTTGGAGGGTGGCCTGCCACCTCTTCGTAGTCTGGAAGCTTACAATTTGTCCAGAACCCTAAATGGGGGAAAACAAAGAATTAACCAGTGAAATGCCACTGTTGCCACATGTCTTGTCATTTTAATTAAGTATGGGATGTGTTAAATATATATTTGGGGTAACACAGTGGCGGCAGCAGAGTGGCGCAGCGGTAGAGCTGCTGCCTTACTGCGCCAGAGATCCGGGTTCAATACCCAGCTATGGGTGCTGTCTGTACGGAGTTTACAAGTTCCCACCGTGACCATGTGCGTTTTCTCCGTGTGCTTTGGCTTCCTCCCACATTCCAAAGACGTGCAGATTTGTAGGTAAATTAGCTTCTGCAAATTGTTCCTAGTGTGCAGGACAAGACACCAGCGTATGGATGATCATTGGTCGGCATAGACTTGGTGGGCCGCAGGGCATGTTTCCATGCTGTGTGTCTAAATTAAACTATTGCAGTAATGACCATAATTGTACTCAAAGTTAAGTATTGGAGAACAAAGGATCATTTCAGTACCTACCAGTAGCAGGTGCAGCACAACAGCAGCAAGAAAAAAAACAACCAATTCTTTCAGCTCTCCATTCAGAAACAAACAGCAATTTCTACAAGACCGCACCTTTTTCTTTAGTCTTAAAGTGATGCCAAAAACATGACTACACTTTTTGTTACAGACCTGCTGTTTTGGACGCTGCCAACAGATCCCACATTGCTATTTAATAAGATAATTAACTAGTCAGTCTCTCTCAGCTCCGACTGATTGGAGGTAGAGAATTCACAAGCCACTGTAGAAATTCTCCGCATCACTAATGTTAATGGATGACCCGTTATTTTGAGCTGATATCCCCCAGTTGTAAATTTCCCCACAAGGGGATATAATCAATCAGATATTTTATCAAACCCACTCAACCTTTGTTTCAGATTGCCAGCAACAGTGGTCGTTTGCTTTGACTATTTCCTTTCAGTTATATCACGTCATTCTTACAAACACCTCATAAGACTACTCTTTTACCTGAGACCCACTGATCTTTCTAACAATTACCTCCAATGTTGCTCTTTTACAAATAATTTAAAGGAATATAAAAGTACTCTTACTCCAGGTGTGATCTGACCAATGCCCTTTGTAATTATAGCAGGTCATTTTTACACTGATACCCTATGCACTCCAGCATATTCTATTTTATCAATATAATTTTTTTAATTGATTTAGCACTTACATTGTTGCATAGTAATGTGTCTCTGCAATGGTTTAATAAAAGTAGTGTGCTCACTTAAATCCAGTGGTTGTGTTGTGTATGTGCTGGCACCCTGGTAGGCCATCAAACTGATCTCCCTCTGTCGCTGCTCCTGTTGTAGTCGGAGTTTCACCCGCCGGTGGCGATAAGCACAGCAACAGCTAAGCATGATGATTATAGTCCAGACCAACCAGAACCCTGCAAGAAATTAAATAAAAGGTGGCAGCATTTAGAGTTGCATTTTAATTGCACAAGCTAGTGTGTGAATCATTTAAGTCAGTTCTGCAAAGACCAAGTTCTGACTGGAACTTTTAACTCCAATGGTGCAACACATACCATGATATACATATACAGCATGTTCACAGGGCAAATCATAATTTGTCTTCAATAATGTTTGGAAGCCACTTGAGACTGGAGGGTACAGGTGTTCAAATATAGTTTGTTTGACCAGTTTACCAAAGAGGCCAAATTAAAAGGCAAAATGATGGATAGAGGGTTTTGCCCAAGGTAGGTTGAAGATATCAGGTTCTCTCTTGTGGCTTTAGTGCAAATTCTGGGTTAATGTTCAATTGCAGCACTGTTTATTAGAGATGTCACCTCTCCATGGAGAGGTGGAGGAAGCAGTGAAAGTGTATGTGTCCTGCTACAGACAAATGTCATAGATTCTGTAACAGTGCCTTGGCCAAGGGTTTCGATAAATTAAAATCATCAAAATTTATAAAAACTAAAAATATTACTTATTTATGTTATGCCATGGGACTGTGAAAGATCCATCTAAGAATGGAATAAATATGTCTTGATTTAGTACATCATCTCAAAGATGGCACCTCCAATAATGCAGGGGTCCCTCAGTATTACTTAGTCAGTCCAGATAAAAAATACAAAGTACTCCGATATAGACATGCCCAGCTACTCCATTTGATCCAGGACATGGCACTGCCTCTCGTTATAAAGGTTGTCTCAGAGGCATATGGCAGGGATACAACACGTAGAAAGCATTCCATTGGATGCACGGAGTGAAGGAACTGAAACACTGTGCAGGGGTAGACAAAGGTGCTGGAGAAACTCAGCGGGTGCAGCAGCATCTAAGGAGCGAAGGAAATGGGCAACGTTTCGGCCCGAAACGTTGCCTATTTCCTTTACTCCTTAGATGCTGCTGCGCCCGCTGAGTTTCTCCAGCACCTTTGTATACCTTCGATTTTCCAGCATCTGCAGTTCCTTCTTAAACACTGTGCAGGGGTAGCAATAACTCACTTAAGTGACCTGTGCAACAACTACTGACTGAAGTATTGTATGCCTTGCCCTGAAATGGGGCTAACGTTCTGCGATCTTCCCTAACTTTGCTCATCCTAGAAATATTAAGCAGGCAATGTTATAACAAGATTCTGTTGCTCATCTTACAAACTTACACCACAGTTCGTAGTAGTAGGTGCAACATTCTGTCTCGCCACAGCAGTACCCCGTTTCACACCAGTAAGGCTCATTGTTCACTGCGAAGCAGAGCTCTTTGGCCTAAAGAATAAAAACAGTTCACAATACACATCGACATATATCCAACACACAAAACCTGAAAAAAGTCAAATAATTAAAAGAATTGACCAAAACCAAATGAATATTTTATAATGCAACAAGGAAGATGCAAATGTCACTAAGTTGGATGAAATTCTGGGAATTGTAGGTTGGATAGAAGCTTTTGACCTCAACTTTATACATCATTTTATTGACCAAAGTCACAATGTATTTGATCCTTTGGAAGAACCATTTCAACATTCCAAATCTGGATGTTCTTGTGGTTGCAAAAGTTAGAAGAATGCATTTATATCTCTCAGCATTCAGGACCACTGTTCTCCTTTTTTACCAGCAATGTAACACTTCCATTCTCTTCTATCAATGACTTTCCCTCCAAGAATACCCATTACACGTCGATCTTCATTGTTTTTCAGGAGCTCCCTTGACCCGGTGCTTCACTATTCTCATTCTTCCAAATCAGACAGCCATTTCTGATCACTCAGAGTCATAAGACTTTAGAACACTCAGTCACAAAATCAAGTAACAAAGAGTACAGGAGAGATTGATAATCTGATTGTTTTCTTACTATTCAATCATTTTCCCCTAAACACTAGTAAGACTAAAGCCCCTGTGCCACTGAGGAAACCTGAACGGAAACCTCTGGTCAAATCCACCCAAGTAGTTTCCACTTTAATGTATTCAGAAAAGAGTCTAAAGAAGGGTCTTCAAAGAAGGGTCTTCAAAGAAGCCTGAAATTATGGCAGACTTGAAAAAGAAGGTAGACACAAAATGCTGGAGTAACTCAGCGGGACATGCAACATCCCTGGAGAGAAGGAATGGGTGACGTTTCGGGTCGAGACACTTCTAAACATCCGTAAGATCAGAGCAGTAATTTTATCCCTGGGCTCGGCTGATATTTACTCGGCATCACAACCGTGATTAAATTACTTCAACAAGTTCGTCAAACACTGCTCTATATATAACTTAAGTGATCACGTACAAGATGGCTGCCCAGTGGTACACCACACCTCAGTTTTCAATTCAGAAGGAAAATACATTTATCTCAAGTACTCTCAATAATATGCTAGGTCCTCCTAATCTACAGGTAACAATAACCATCACAAAACAAGCATTTATAGGTTGTTTAACAAAGAAACAGTCAATCAGCCCTTGGTTCCATGAGGTTGCACTGTTGCAGGTGGGGCAAGAGGTGGTTGTAAGATTTGTTCCACTAGTTATGTTCGGCTTCTGTGCATTCAGAGCAAATTATTTTGAGGCTCTCAACACCTTCCTGAATGCTCTTCTATTTAAAGCAGTATTGGGATGGGTACACCCACTGATCAGTAGCAATGAGACTTTCGGCAAGGCGACTTGGAAAATATTTACACGTCATTTGCTGCATCCACCTGGTCATTTCTTCCTGTGTCATAGCTCAGAATAAAATGTCTATTTCAGGAGTCTGCTATCAGGCATGCAAATAGCTGGCCTGCCCATTAGAGATAATCAAGTATAATTAAGGAGAAACAGTACACTGACAGCATTAAAAGAAAACACACGCTTCAAGTAGAGTAGGTTGAAAACAATTCAGAATAGGAATGCTAGATTGGTGCCAAGTTGAAACAGAGATCCAATGCAATGTTCTCACTTTTCCTGTCTTAGATCTCAGAGACATACATAATGGCAGGAGCAAACTATTTATCCATCAAGATTGCTCCTCGGGTCAACAGGAACTTCACCAGTAACTCAACTTCCATATCTGTCAATTCCCTTCAGGCCACAACTCAATTCCATTGTGGATCAGGCAAGAAAAGAGAACCTGCAAACATTTGGTTAAATAAAAAAAAACATTTAAAAAAAAGTTGAGAACATCCCCTTTATCATCATCGGTCTTTAATAATTGCCATCCCTATCCTGTAATTATGATCTGTAATTCAAGAGTCTGCACCTGAGAAAAAAACAACTCAGCATCTGCCCCATCAGCTTCTTCTGTATTCCTAATTTCTATTGATTTGTTCTTTTAAATGACAACACCCTAATTTTGCCAATTCCCTCCGAATCCCTTCTCCTCTCAAAAACACACCTTAAAAATGACACTAATTTTCTGCACTGTTTATTACACGGTTCCAAATCTAATTTTGTTGGGTTATGCTCCTTCCAATTCCTTATGATGTTCCGCTATATTTAAAAAACAACAGTGTGTGGAAAAATTCTTAAGACCCATTAGCCTGCCATATACTTTTGAAGTGCATTTGTTCCATTGATTTTCAAAATCTAGGCATTGGTGACAAGGCCAGTATTTATTGTCCAAGTCAACTTGCCCTTGAGTGCACTTGGCAGCTGCATTCTTGAACCACTGCCATCCCACAGTGAAGCCACTCCCACAGTGCCACTGTCTAGGTAGGTTCTGGATTCAGACCCAGCCGTAATGGAAGTACCCTGTAGCAGAAATTCCTCCAAGCCAGAATGGTGTATAAATTGTGGGGGAAGCCGCAGGCTGTGACCATCCCTTGCAACCGCTAGCTCTCATCCTATTTGATGCTAGAATAGCCTTCTTGGTACTCGTCACTATTAAACCTTTTCTCCTTTATGAAAGTACATTTCAAGTTACAATTTCGAAATAACCAATTAGGAAATTGTGAAATGTCAGAGACCAGAGGGCATAGTTTTTAGGTAAAAGGGGGCAAGTTTAAACAGATGTGAGCAAAGGACGTTTTTTTGTATACAAATGATGTGTTCCTGAAATATGCTGCCAGGAGTAGTGATGGAACCAGATACAATGTGGGCATTTAAGAGACTTTTAGGAGGGATAAGGAGGAGCTACAAGCAGGGGAGATTACACGCATCCTCCAAAAATGCCACCTGACCTACTGAGCTATCCAGCAATGTGTTTTGTTTTTTAATATAAATCGGCATCTGCTGCTCCTTGTGTCAGAGAAGAAATTTGTTTAACTTGGCATCATGCAGTAACATAATGAAAGTTTAGTAAATACAGGCTTGCATAATAAAAAGTCACCCATCCATGTTCTCCAGAGCTACTGACTGATCCATTGAGCTAATACAGCAGTTTGGCTCCTTTTAACTTGCCCTAGCAAAGGACCTGCCGTGTCCTGCTGAGGCATATGGACACAGTGCTTGATATAGTGGATAAATATATTTTCCTTCCGAAATACCAAGTTTTGGCATAAATAGTGGAACAAATCTTACAACCACCCCCTGCCCCACCTGTGACAGTGCAACATCTCTGGATAGAGGGAATGAGTTGACATTTCTTCAGACCACACTATTCCTTCGCTGCTGAGATGCTGCCTGCCCTGCTGAGTTTTTTTAGTCTATCATCGGTGTAAACCAGCAACTGCAGTTCCCTCCTACACATAGAAAGAAAATACTGCTCAATGTAAAGAAACAGCACCATTTGCAGATGCCATAACTTTGACACCCAATGCTGCTGCCCCCCACAGGGATTGAGCATCTCAAGAGTCAAAAGTGTTTTATTGTCATATGTCCCAGATAGAACAATGAAATTCTTACTTGCAGCAGCACAACAGAATATGGAAATGTAGTACAGTAAACAAGAACAAAGTGCATATACACACGCACACATGTATGAACACACATGCATATACACAAACCTGCACATAATAGCCCAGCTGTTGGCGGTTGTGCAGTAGCAAGCAGAACATACATATACACACACACATATACACAAACACACAAACAATACAATTCAATACAATACACACACTTACATACACACACACGTACACACACACACGTACACACACACATGTACACACACACGTACACACACACACGTACACACACACGTACACACACACGTACACACACACGTACACGCACACGTACACGCACACACGTGTACACGCACACGTGTACACGCACACGTGTACACACACACACGTGTACACACACACACGTGTACACACACACACGTGTACACACACGTGTACACACACACACACACGTATACACACACACACGTATACACACGTACACACACGTATACACACACGTACACATACACATGTACACATACACATGTACACACACACAAATATACACACATACATATACACAAACATACATATACACAAACATACATATACACAAACATACATATATACACATACAAATATATACACATACAAATATACACAGACATATACATACATACACTCATCTCGCTTCCAGGCCTCGGGACAAGCTTTAGTTGGGAATTTCCAAGCACCCTGGGCCTGTGAGGAGCCGGGGCTCCGGGTAGAGCTCCCTCCCCGCCTCTCCCATTCACTGCCGCCCCCGCGGCCTAGCCCGCCTGCTGAAGCCTCCCGTAGGCCTCACGTCCGGTCCCGGGCCGCCGTACCTCAGCCTGCAGCTCCATCCGCGATGGGCCGACTGGAAAAGCCGGGGAGATGAAGAGGAGGAAGCCGACTATCATCTTCTCCATGTCACCGGCGCTCGGCCGCCCTCCGCGCTCATTTATTGCCCGTTGCCCGTCGCGCCTCCACCGCCCCAACCGCCATCACCCCCCCCAGCTCCCGCCCCCCGCCCGCTCCCATTGGCCGGCTGCTGCCAGGCGCCGAGCTGCATTGGTCAATCTCCGTGTCAATCACCCACATAATCCCGCCTAGCCTGCTCCCATTGGCCGGATGCTGCCAGGCGCCGAGCTGCCATTGGTCAATCTCCGTGTCAATCACTTGCTCATCCCGCCCCCGCCCGCTCTCATTGGCCGGCTGCTGCTAGGCGCCGAGCTGCATTGGTCAATCTCGGTGTCAATCACCTACATGTCCCGCCCACCACCTGCTCCCATTGGCCGGCTGCTGCCAGGCGCCGAGCTGCCATTGGTCAATCTCCGTGTCAATCACATATAATCCCGCCTAGCCTGCTCCCATTGGACAGCTGCTGCTAAACCCCGAGCTGCCATTGGTCAATCTCCGTGTCAATCACCTACATGTCCCGCCCACTACCTGCTCGTCATTGACCCAGCCCTACATCAATCACCCAACATGTCCCGCCCACCGTCCGCTTTCATTGGCCGGCTGCTACCCGATGCCGCGCAGTTATTGGCCGACCTCCGTGTCAATCATCTCCAAGATCCCGCCCACTGGCCGTTTTCTGCCAATACTGCCCCGCCATTGGTCCAGACCCACATCAATCACCCACAGATCCCTCCCACCGTCTCCCATTGGCCGGATGCCACCCAACGCCGCACTGCCATTGGCCAATACTCACATCAATTACCCACAGGTCCCGCCCTCTCCGTTTACTCGTCGGCTATTGGCTAATCCGAAGTTATTCGCCCACCCCTCCACATGCCTATTGGACAGAGGGCCTGTCCAACATCCCTGGAAAAGTTTTACAGAAGTTTCAACAACTTAATATATTTATACTTGAACTTCTTTGTTCAATTCCCCAGAACCATTGGGGCCACACACAGTCTTAGAATAAAGGGGAGGCCATTTAAGACTGAGGTGAGAAAAAACTTTTTCACCCAGAGAGTTGTGAATTTGTGGAAGATATGGGACAAATGCATACAAATGGCACTACCTTAGATGAGGAATCTTGGTCGGCGTGGACTAGTTGGGCCAAAGAGCCTGTTTCCATTTTGTAAGAATGTATGAATCTATCTGTAATTTAGTTTGCGGTGAAATGAATGAACAGTATTTCATAACAAGTAGGATAGAAACATAGAAATTAGGTGCAGGAGTAGGCCATTCAGCCCTTCGAGCCTGCACCGCCATTCAATATGATCATGGCTGATCATCCAACTCAGTATCCCGTACCTGCCTTCTCTCCATACCCCCTGATCCCCTTAGCCACAAGGGCCACATCTAACACCCTCTTAAATATAGCCAATGAACTGGCCTCAACTACCCTCTATGGCGGAGAGTTCCAGAGATTCACCACTCTCTGTGTGAAAAAAGTTCTTCTCATCTCGGTTTTAAAGGATTTCCCCCTTATCCTTAAGCTGTGACCCCTAGTCCTGGACTTCCCCAACATCGGAAACAATCTTCCTGCATCTAGCCTGTCCAACCCCTTAAGAATTTTGTAAGTTTCTATAAGATCCCCTCTCAATCTCCTAAACTCTAGAGAGTATAAACCAAGTCTATCCAGTCTTTCTTCATAAGACAGTCCTGACATCCCAGGAAAGATATGGGACAAATGCATACAAATGGCACTACCTTAGATGAGGAATCTTGGTCGGCGTGGACCAGTTGGGCCAAAGAGCCTGTTTCCATGTTGTAAGAATGTATGAATCTATCTGTAATTTAGTTTGCGGTGAAATGAATGAACAGTATTTCATAACAAGTAGGATGAAGTGAATGATTCCATTGTTACTGGGCATGTTCCTACCAGACCATAAAATCCAACTGCTGTGAACCAGAACACACTGTGTGACATTTTGTAGCCTTAAGACACAGGAGGTTATTTAGAGAACACAGATTGTTTCTGGAGATTTGTTTTAGCCGAGATGCAATGAAATCAGAAATAAGTATCACTTTTAAAATTTGTATATAGAAATGTTCATGATTCAGAGGCCGGAATTGAAGTTTATGGCTGTTGCATTTGTATCACTTCTGCCTTTATCACAGCAGTGATGTAACGATAAAATCAAATGTGGTTGGTGGCTGTAGAGGTTGCTAACATTTCTGTGTGATCACCCTGACAATCAGCCATATAGTCACGGTAACAGTCATAAAGCACAGAAACAGGCCCTTGGACCCAACCTGCAACAAGGTGACATAGTTGAGTAAGGTACAATAACAAGACATGTGAGAGGTACATGGATGGGAAAGGTGGCACAGTGGCACAGCGGTAGAGTTGCTGCCAAACACCGAATGCAGCGCCAGGGACCCGGGTTCGATCCTGACTGCGGGTGCTGTCTGTATGGAATTTGTAAATTTTCTCCGAGATCATTGGTTTCCTCCCAAACTACAAAGACATACAAGTATGTAGGTTAATTGGCTTGGTAAATGTAAAAATTGTCCCTAGTGGGTGTAGGATAGTGTTAATGTGCCGGGATCGCTGGTCGGCGCGGACTCGGTGGGCCGAAGGGCCTGTATCTCTAAAACTAAACCTAATAAACTGCCCATGGTGACCAATATACTTTGCTAGTCCCATCTACTTACATTTTGCCCCTATCCCTCTAAACTTTCCTATCCATCTACCTGTCCCAATATCTTTTAAATGTTGTTTTAGCACCTGCCACAACTACCTCCTCTGGAAGTTTGTTCCATGTGTGGAAAGATTGCACCGAAGATTCCTAATAAATCTTTCCCCTCTCACCTTGAACCTGTCCTCTGGTTCTTGATTCCCCAACACTACTCAATCACTCAAAGCACTTTTGGAGACAATGTTTTACCATGGTGACTGAAGTTTCTAATACCCAGAATAAGGTTGGCAACACAAAACCTATAAAAAAAACTTGCAATGAATAAGTGGTTAAGTTATTTCTACAACTGTGACAAAGGTGTTTCGCAGTCCCTTCATTGGCTGTAGACCTCTTTGGAAATTCTGTCAGGGAAGGCTATGTATAATTGGAAGCCTCTTTAAATTTAGATTTTTCTTTACTTTAGAATTTTGACTATAGAGATGCAGTGTGGAAACAGGCCCTTCAGCACACCATGACCATGCCACCCCGTACACTAGCTCTATCCTACACACTAAGGACAGTTAACATAAGCTAATAACCTACAAACCAGAGGGCACAGCCTCAGAATAAAAGGATGTACCTTTAGGATGGAGATGAGGAGGAATTTTGTTAGCCAGAGGGTGGTGAATCTGTGGACTTCATTGCCACAGATGGCTGTGGAGGCCAAGTCAATGGGTGTTTTTAAGGTGGAGATTGACAGGTACATGATTAGTAAAGGGGTCTGGGGTTGCAGGACAAAGACAGGAGAATGGGGTTGAGAGGAGAAAATCGACCAGTCACTATTGAATACTCGATGGGCTGAATGGTCTAATTCTGCTTCTGATTTATCGCCTCTGTCTTATGAATAACTGCATGCTATAAAACTCCAGTCATGTGTTGATTAATATTTTGTCATATTGTTTGCAGAAATACTTTTTAGGAATTCCTAATCATTATTCTGCAACGGTGAATGAAGGATGGGATGGTTTTCAAGCCTGAAATTGGAGAATTAGTAAGTTCCATGAGGATTGATTAGCATTCTGAATGGGGTGCGCAATAATGTGGTGATTTCATGCTTGTCTGGATTAAACTCTATCAATTTCTGGCGTATAATTGGATCGTGTTGGACAGGCAGGTGCTGAAACCTGCAATGTTATTGTCACTAACCCAGAAAGAGGAAACCAGCTTTCAACAGAGCAATCCCACCAGTCCCATTCCCACAGAGGGGGTGGGGTGGTGGGGGTGGGGTGGGGGGGTGGTGGTAATGGTAATGGTGATGGTGGTGTGGGTGGGGTGTGGGTGGTGGGTGTAGGTGTGGTGTGTGGTGGTAGTGGTGGTGGTATGGGTGGGGTTGTGGGTGGGATTTGGGGTGGGGGTGTTGGTGTGGGTGACATTTATTTAGTCAGAGGGTGGTGAATCTGTGGAATTCTTTGCCACAGAAGGCTGTAGAGGCCAAGGCAGTGGATATTTTTAAGGCATAGATAGATAGATTCTTGGTTAGTACGGCTGTCAGGGGTTATGGGGAGAAGGCAGGAGAATGGGGTTAGGAGGGAGAGATAGATCAGCCATGATTGATGGCATAGACTTGATGGGCTGAATGGCCTCATTCTGCTCCTATCACTTATGACCTTGTGACCTTACAACTGTTACTTGTGTCTCCATGTTACTGCTCCACAGCACAATCTCCTCAAAGTTCGCTGCTTCAAAGCCCTCCTGCTCTCTCTTATTAGTGGGACAGAGTGGTGAATCTCTGGAACTCTCTGCCACAGAGGGTAGTTGAGGCCAGTTCATTGGCTATATTTAAGAGGGAGTTAAATGTGGACCTTGTGGCTAAGGGGATCAGGGGGTATGGAGAGAAGGCAGGTACAGGATACTGAGTTGGATGATCAGCCATGATCATATTGAATGGCGGTGCAGGCTCGAAGGGCCGAATGGCCTCCTCCTGCACCTAATTTCTATGTTTCTATGTAATAGTGAGCTGGTGCACAGTTAGAGGGGCAGCAGTGAGATGATGCGCTGAGGGGCAATAGTGAGCTAATATATTGTTAGTGGGGTAATAATGAGCTGATGTATGGAGGGGCAATAGTGAGTTGATGCTGTTAGAAGAACAGTAGTGAGCTAGAGCACTGTTTGAGGGGCAGTAGTGAGCTGATACTATTAGAGGGACAGTAGTGCCCTGGTGCACTGTCGAGGTGCTGTAATCAGCAGTGATGAGTGGATGTGTACAACGTGTCCTTGTCTTATATTCCGCAGAGCTCACTGGCCTTCACGGCATGTCATTGCAAGGATGACTATCAACATGCACCTTATTACTAGGCAGTCCCATACACTGTGAATTCTGCAGCTTGGGAAATGGATGAGAATACTGCTGGTAAAAAAAAACCTGATGATTTATAAGAAATGATGAAAGAATGACGGTCTGCCACCAACTGAGTCACGTTTGTTGCTGAAAATTCAATGTGACCTGACAGACCAGACTCCGCAGATCTGTTATTGACTGGGATCACAAACCTTCTGCTTGGCCAGAGTCCAGGGAGGCGTGGGCGAGCAGGGATGAACACAGAAACGGAGAGCACGTCTGCACAAGAGGAACACCGTAACATTTCATCAGTACTCTCCTGAAGCATTTATAGAAACATAGAAAACAGGTGCAGGAGTAGGCTATTCGGTCCCTTCGAGCCTGCACCGCCATTCAATATGATCGTGGCCGATCATCCAAAATCAGTACCCCGTTCCTCCCTCCTCCCCACAATCCCTTGATTCCGTTAGCCCTAAGAGTTAAATCTTGAAAGCATCCAGTGAATCGAACTCCACTGCCTTCTGTGGCAGAGAATTCCACACATTCACAACTCTCTGTGGGAAAAAGTCTTTCCTCATCTCAGTCCTAAATGGCCAACCCCTTATTCTTGAACTGTGACCCCTGGTTCTGGACTCCCCCAACACAGGGAACATTTTTCCTGCATCTACCTTGTCCAATCCTCTAAGAATCTTATGTTCTATAAGAGCCCCTCTCATCCTAAATTCCAGCGAATACAAGCCCTGTCGACCCATTCTTTCATCATACATCAGTCCCACCATCGTGGCGGTCCATATTCCTATTTGGTCCATATTCCTATTCAGGAACAGTTACTTCCCAGCTATGTAAAGTGGTACGTAGCTGAGTGGTGTCATTGTTTAGAATCCGGACGTTTGGAATGCAGCCCGCAGTCAGGCCCTTCGGCCCATTGAATCCGCACTGACCAGCGATCCCCGCAAATTAACACAATCCTACACCCACAAAGGACAATTTTTACATTCACACCAAGCCAATTAACCTGCAAACCTGCACGTCTTTGGAGTGTGGGAGGAAACCGAAGATCTCGGAGAAAACCCACGCAGGTTCCGGGGAGAACGTGCAAACTCCGTACAGACAGCGCCCGTGGTCAGGATCGAACCCGGGTCTCTGGCGCTGTGTGGCAGTAGCCTTACCCGCTGCGCCACCGTGCCGCCCTCATGCAGACAGGAGTTTGAATCTCACCTCAGGATTTGTTGAACTTAAATTTAAGTAACTCAATAAATCTGAATATAGACTAATCGAGTTACACAGGCTCTTCGGACCAATCCATCCAGGACAACCAAGGTGTCCCATTTAAACTAGCCCCATTTGCCCACATTTAGTCCATATTCCTAGTGTTAAAAATAGTTTAGTTTTAATTAAGTTTAATATTGTCACGTACTGAGATACAGTGAATAGCTTCTGTTTGCATTCTATCCTGTCAAAGAAAGGACTATATATATACTTACAATCAAACCGTCCACAGTGTACGATATAACAACGAAGTTCAATAAAGTCTGATCAAAGATAGTTCATAGGTCTCCAATGATGTAGATGGGGGGGTCAGGACCACACTCTAGTTGATGAGAGGACCACTATTCAGTTACGTCACAGTTGGGAAGAAACTGTGCAGGAAGGAATTGCAGATGCTGGTTTATACTGAAGCCAAACACGAAATGCTGGAGTAACTCAGCGGGTCAGGCAGCATCTCTGGAGAAAAGGAATAGGTGACGTTTTGGGTGGGGACCCTTCCTCAGAGGTTACTCTGAAGAACCTGCTGAGTTACTCCAGTATTTTGCATCTATCTGTGGGATGAAACAGTTCCTGAATAGGGATGTGGACAAAATGCAGGCAAATGGGACTAGCTTAAACGGGACATGTTGGTCGGCATGGATGGATTGGCCCGAAGCTGTATGACTCGATGACTCCATATTCAGATTTATTTAATGACTTGAATTTAAATGCAAGGGAGGCGAGATTCAAACTCCTGCCTTCATCAGTATTCCAAACGTAAGGAATCCAATCAATGACTCACCGTGTAGCTACAGTACGAACCGCTTGATAATCAAAAAGCACGGTGTGAATGACATAATATAGAATAGTACATTGTGCAAATGACATAATATTAATGAATTGTAAAGCAGCAATGTTATTGAATATGGCCCTATTTAAGTAAAGATGGCATACTGAGACTATACAGTACACTGGTGAGATTGTACCATTGGAATAATGAGTGTAGGTCTGGACACTCCACCTGAGGAAGGAGGTGCGGGAGGTGGGGGGGGGGGGGGGCAGGGGGGGGGGGTGCAGAAAGGGTCTCTTGGTTGATCTCTGGGATTGGAGGGGTGGGATGTGGAGAGGACAGGGTGGTTGGACAAACTAAGTCAATGCTCTTTCTCTCGAGTTTGGATCAATAAGAGGTAATTTCACAGAAACATACAGAATTCCTAACGAGCTAAAAACAAAGTCAACGGGTCAGGCAGCGAATGGACAGACAATGTTTTGTTATATTTAAGAGGGAGTTAGATGTGGCCCTTGCGGCTAAGGGTATCAGGGGGTATGGAGATTAAGCAGGTACAGGATACTGAGTTGGATGATCAGCCATGATCATATTGAATGGCGGTGCAGGCTCGAAGGGCCGAATGGCCTCTACTCCTGCACCTATTTTCTATGTTTCTATGTTTTGGGTCAAAAATCAAGAGTGGTTCATTTCCATACGTATCACCACGGAACAATGAAATTCCTACTTGCCGTAGCTTAACAGCCCCATAATGCTCGCAATAACTAACAGGCATGTAAAATAATCAATATTACAGTACAGTAATAATTAGTATTGTGAGGTAACCAGACCATGATAGTGTCAAACCCAAGACTGGAGTACAGCAAAAACAAAGTTGATAGTCCATCATAATTGCTGGCTTAGTGGTTAGTGTTGTGCAGTGTTCAAGATCCCAATAGTTGCTGGAAAGAAGCTGTTCTTGAACCTGGAGGTCACGGTTTTCAGGCTCCTGTACCTTCTTCCCGATGGTTGGAATGAGATGAGAGGTGTGGGTCTTTGATGAAAGTGACTGCCTTCTGGAGGCAGCAACTCCTGTAGATCCCTTCGATGGTGGGGAGGTCAGTACTTGCGATGGACCGGGCAGTTCACCACATTCTGTAGCCTTCTTCGTTCCTGGTTTGTTCAAGTTTCCAAATCAGATTGTGATGCAACCAGTCAGTATTCTTCTTCTTTGGCCCCCTTTGGTCGTGGCTGACCAGGGGTGTCTCCAGGGTGCTATTCCCTATATGGAGGACGCCTGTGCGTGACTTGACAGAACTGGGTCAGGATCCAGTGGCATGGAGTCCAAGATGACCGGAGACCCTTTTCTGCTGCAGCCTTCATCCGCCTTCCCAGCCGTTGTGATGCTCCACTAACATCAGCCATCGTCCTCCGCCTGTTCCACCGTTGAGGTCTTGGTTGTATTGGTTCTTTGTCAGAGACCTCCCCCTCGACCTTACCGCCATGGGTGGCCCAAACAGGAACATAACTCCAGACGGCATCGCTCTCTGGATCTCAGGTCCACACAAGCTTCTCCACCACGACAAGGTGACAATCCATGAAGATGAATGGTCTCAGCCATATATCTGTTTAATTTCGAAAGCATATTTTTTGTGAATCTGATACTGAATCTTCTCAATGTTTGAAGGAAGTAGGAGGGTGGGGTCCCTTCTTTAGATCTTCTCACAGAGCTTGAAGGGATAGATGTGGACCTGCGTTTTCCTGGATGCCATGTTGAGGCAGAAGCATGGTTCCTTCTCAACATATGGTGCTGGCCATTCAGGACTGAAGTGTCAAGGAGTTGCTGTCTCTAGACGGTGTTAAACCTTTGCA
>NC_073411.1:13703776-13731276 GCF_028641065.1 Leucoraja erinaceus | reverse complement strand
GGCGGGAGTATGCGCATTGAGTTGGGGGTGGGTGTAAGGCAGGGCCACCCCTGGCCGCTGGTTCTCGCTCTCTTCTCCAGACAACCCGCGCTGAACAGGCTGGAAGTTTTGACCGTGGCTGTGGTCTTAGAGTGTGTGTGTGTGTGTGTGTGTAGAGAGAGAGGCTCCCGGAGATACGACGTTGCATCTCCCAGATCTCCATTGGAAGTCAGGGATAGATCAGGAATGCGGCGCTGATCAGACTTGGCTCATTCCCCAGGGGCCGGGCGCCGGGAGAATGGGGATATTGCTCCGTCATTCGGCTGCCGAGCTGGCCGGCGGGAGCTAGAGGAGGCAGCGGCATCATCCACCCGGGCACAGGGGCGCCGGCGGGTCGGCTAGAGAGAGCGGAGAGAGAGGGAGGGGAAAGAGGAGTGAGAGAGGCAGGGAGAGAGAGAAGGAGTGGAGGAGAGAGAGAGGGAGGGGAGAGGAGAGAGAGAGGCAGGGAGAGAGAGAAGGAGTGGAGGAGAGAGAGAGAGGGAGGGAGTGGAGGGAGGGAGAGAGAGAGAGACAGAGAGGGAGAGAGGGGAGGAGAGGGAGAGAGGAGAGCAGAGAGGGAGGGAGGGGAGGGAGGGAAGAGGGGAGACAGAGACGGAGGGAGTGGAGGGAGGGAGAGGGGAGAGAGAGAGGGAGGGAGGGAGAGGGGGAGAGAGGAGACAGAGAGGGAGGGAGGGAGAGAGAGAGGGAGGGAGTGGAGGCGAGGGTAGGAGACAGACTGAGAGAGGAATGGGGACTCTGAGGGACTTACAGTACGCGCTGCAAGAGAAGATCGAGGAGTTGAGGCAGAGGGACGCGCTGATCGACGAACTTGAATTGGAACTTGATCAGAAGGATGAGCTGATCCAAACGCTGCAGACGGAGCTGGACAAATACCGGTCGGTGCTGCGGCCGGCGCCGGGCAGCGAGTCTAGCGGGCGGCAACAGGAGCAGCAACGGACCAAGAGGCAGGCTATCTCGGCCGAGCCCACCGCGATCGACATCAGTGACATCAGCCACGTCTCGCTGTCCTGTTACTCTAAGAGTTCGCAGTAAGTCACACAAAAGTCTCCCTGTCCCCCACTAACACCCCGAGAGAATCCTGCATCTTCTGGCTTAAGTCCACACACACACCGACCTCTATAGCCCCCCCTCCCTTCCCGGTGTCCGTCTCTGCAACGAGCTGCCAGAGGAAGGTATAGGTTCCAAGAATGTCATTGTCCTATCAGGGACACATGACAACAAACTCCCTTGAATCTTGAATCTTGAATCTAGGAGTTATTTGGACAGATATATAGATAAGAAGGGTTTAGCGGGTTCTGGGGCAAATGGGATTGGCATGGACAAGGTGGGCCGAATGGCCTGTTTCTAGAATTTAGGAGATTGAGAGGGGATCTTATAGAAACTTACAAAATTCTTAAGGGGTTGGACAGGCTAGATGCAGGAAGATTGTTCCCGATGTTGGGGAAGTCCAGGACAAGGGGTCACAGCTTAAGGATAAGGGGGAAATCCTTTAGAACCGAGATGAGGAGAACTTTTTTCACACAGAGAGTGGTGAATCTCTGGAACTCTCTGCCACAGAGGGTAGTTGAGGCCAGTTCATTGGCTATATTTAAGAGGGAGTTAGATGTGGCCCTTGTGGCCAAGGGGATCAGAGGGTATGGAGAGAAGGCAGGTACGGGATACTGAGTTGGATGATCAGCCATGATCATATTGAATGGCGGTGCAGGCTCGAAGGGCCGAATGGCCTCTACTCCTGCACCTAATTTCTATGTTTCTATGTTTCTATGTTTCTATGTTTCCGTGCTGCACCGTCCCATGAACATGGGGCCAGGTGTAGATGACGGGCTACTGCGAGTGGACGCGCCCAGGACTTGGTGTCAGCCCTTTGGAGAGGGTGCGGCAGGGACCCCCGCGGGAATGAGGCCGGGGTTGGGTCTCATCAGCCAAGGGTGTAGATTGGAGCAGATCTCCCTTCTCCTTGGAGCAGAGGAGTTGTAAGGGGATCTGGCGGTGTCCCTCCAAACCATGGATGGTTTGTTGGATAGGCTTGGCGTTGGAGGTCCATGGATACAAGATTACTGGGGCAGGGGCAAAATGAATGCTCACACTCTCTTCCAGGGAACAGAATTCTAAATCTAGAGGCCATAGGCTTGAGATACACAATAGACAATAGACAATAGTTGCAGGAGTAGGCCATTCGGCCCTTCGAGCCAGCACCGCCATTCAATGTGATCACGGCTGATGGGAGGGGGTGGAAGGGGGGTTTAGGAGGGACTTCAAAGGCAACTTTTTCAATCAGGGAGTCCATATCTGGAACGAGCTGCCAGAAAAAGCTATAGAAGTAGATACTACGGTGGGTTAAAATTCAGACATATTTGATAGGAAGTACAGAGAGATATAAGTTCATGTTCATTAGTCAGAGGAACAGAATTAGGACATTCCACCCATCAAGTCTACTCCACCATTTAATCATGAGCAACAATATGGAGCAACCTAGGCACTCAGCATGAAGCAAACATTGGATGTGTTTCTGCTGTGATGGATGGTGCGGGGTTAAGTACACCACGGCCCTAGAGGGCTACAGAAGAGCTTAGCTGAAACAATGTCAAGGATAATTGACATCAGCTTTGTGAGTCTGCTGGAAACGCAGAGATATTTTCCCTTACAGCACATGAGGTGGATATTTCAGATTTCATAATGGTGAATTTGAGTAGAGAAAATGTTATCAAGTGGTTAAAGGGCGAGCAGTCAATGGAAATTAGTTTAAGGAGAGAGCAGCAAGGTAGTTTTTCTTTGTACAGTGAACAAAGAAAAAAGATATTAAAGATTGTGGAATCAGGGGATATGGGGAGAAGGCAGGAGCAGGGTACTGATTGTGGATGATCAGCCATGATCACAATGAATGGCGGTGCTGGCTCAAGGGGGCGAATGGCCTACTCCTGCACCTATTGTCTATTGTCAAAAACACAGTAGAGTGTGGGAAGGGATACACAGAGTGAACAGGATGAAGATACAGATTCCCAAATAAACATGTTTAGGTCATGTCCCATCAAACAATGAATGTCATTGAAAATTGGCTGGATGTTATTAAGACAGTGCTGAAAATCAAGGTATCAATTTTAATATAAATGTTAATGCTTCTTAGAAGAATTATTGTGAAAAATCGATTTCTAATGAAGGTATGTCAAAAAGATGCTATTGGTGATTTTTTATGGACTGGGAATACATTGGAAGCGCTTGTTATAATTTTCCTTTATATTTATTTTTGTAACACTCACGCTAGATTTTTAAATGATGTGCCAGACATGACTGCACTGATGAAGTGACTCCATCTCGCTTGTGATCTGATTATCTCATATGCAGTCACTGCAGCCAAGAGTTTAGTATTCAACTTTCCATGCAGATATTATCTGTGACATGGCGTTCTTGCAGCGATACTGAGCCAGGCATTTCTATCCCTCTCAAAGCATTTAAGTAACTGGCTGGATGAAGCAATGGGTCTCCACGGACTCTGAAACAAATGAGAGGTGTAGATAGAGCAGACAGTCAAAACTCTTTTTCCCCAAGATGGAAGATACAAATACTAATAACCATATAACCATATAACAATTACAGCACGGAAACAGGCCATCTCGACCCTTCTAGTCCGTGCCGAACACATAATCTCCCCTAGTCCCATATACCTGCGCTCAGACCATAACCCTCCATTCCCTCCCATCCATATAACTATCCAATTTATTTTTAAATGATAAAAACTAACCTGCCTCCACCACCTTCACTGGAAGGTCATTCCACACAGCTACCACTCTCTGAGTAAAGAAGTTCCCCCTCATGTTACCCCTAAACTTCAGTCCCTTAATTCTCAAGTCATGGCCCCTTGTTTGAATCTTCCCTACTCTCAGTGGGAAAAGCTTTTCCACGTCAACTCTGTCTATCCCTCTCATCATTTTAAAAACCTCTATCAAGTCCCCCCTTAACCTTCTGCGCTCCAAAGAATAAAGCCCTAACTTGTTCAACCTTTCTCTGTAACTTAGTTGCTGAAACCCAGGCAACATTCTAGTAAATCTCCTCTGTACTCTCTCTATTTGTGTTGACATCCTTCCTATAATTAGGCGACCAAAATTGTACACCATACTCCAGAATTGGCCTCACCAATGCCTTGTACAATTTTAACATTACATCCCAACTTCTATACTCAAATGTGCCTGCCCCATTTAGGAAACCTGAACGGAAACCTCTGGAGACTTTGCTCCCCACCCAAGGTTCCCGGAGGTTCCCGGATATTTTTGTCAGTCTCCCTACCTGCTTCCACTACCTGCAACCTCCGGCAACCACCTGCAACCTCCGGGAACCGCACGGAAACCTTGGGTGGGGCGCAAAGTCTTCAGAGGTTTCCGTTCAGGTTTCCCAAGTGGGACAGGGGCATTAAGGGCACAGCTTTAAGGTTTTCTGGGAGACCCCTTCCACCCCTGCAACGGACTGTTCCAGCTGCTACGGTCAGGCAAACACCTCCGTTGCCATGCGGTGAGAACGGAGAGGTTGAGGAGGAGTTTCTTCCCAGAGGCAATTCGGACTGTAAACGCCTATCTCACCAGGGACTAACTCTACAGAACGTTTTTCCTTCCATTATTTATTATGTAAAAGAATATGTGTGTTATGATTGTGTTTAGAATTTGTTTGGTTGTTTTGTTGTTTGTCTTTTGCACAAAAGTCCGCGAGCATTGCCACTTTCATTCCACTGCACATCTCGTATGTGTATGTGACAAATAAACTTGACTTGACTTGACTTGACTTGACTTCTTTTCGTGTCCATCTTCCAACAAATGTTGGCATCGCTGCCATCGTCCGTCTTGAAAAGGGCGCAAGCTTCCGGCGACAATCAGTGGAAGCCATCACTTGTTGCAATAGATGATGGTGGTAGCAGAATTAGCTCAGGATACTTCCAGTTCCCAGCCCTGCGATGTGGGCACTTCTGCTATGGGGCCAACATTAAGGTGAGGGGTGGGCAAGGTTTAAAAGAGATGTGCGGGGCAAATGTTTTACACAGAGGGTGATAACTACCTGGAACCCGCTGCCAGGTTGGTGATGGAAGCAGATACGATAATGGTGCTAAAGATATCTTTGGATAGGCACATGGATTTGCAGGGAATGGATGATAGGGATTATGTACAGGCAGATCTTGACATCAGGTTCGTCACGAACATTGTGGGCTGAAGGACCTGGATGTATGCTGTACTGTTCTATGGAAACGACATAAGTGGATACCATTATGTATACGTTTTACATAAAAGATACGTGACGTGAAGATTGTTCCCGATGTTGGGGAAGTCCAGGACAAGGGGTCACAGCTTAAGGATAAGGGGGAAATCCTTTAAAACCGAGATGAGGAGAACTTTTTTCACACAGAGAGTGGTGAATCTCTGGAACTCTCTGCCACAGAGGGTAGTTGAGGCCAGTTCATTGGCTATATTTAAGAGGGAGTTAGATGTGGCCCTTGTGGCCAAGGGGATCAGAGGGTATGGAGAGAAGGCAGGTACGGGATACTGAGTTGGATGATCAGCCATGATCATATTAAATGGCGGTGCAGGCTCGAAGGGCCGAATGGCCTACTCCTGCACCTAATTTCTATGTTTCTATGTTTCTAAGACATTCTGGACAGATATGTGTTTAAGAAGGAACTGCAGATGCTGGAAAATCGAAGGTTCACAAAAATTCTGGAGAAACTCAGCGGGTGCAGCAGCATCTATGGAGCGAAGGAAATAGGCAACGTTTCGGGCCGAAACCCGGAAGGGTTTCGGCCCGAAACGTTGCCTATTTCCTTCAGTCTGAAGAAGGGTTTGTAGAAACTGTAGAATTTACAGAAGGGTTTCGGCCCGAAACATTGCCTATTTCCTTCAGTCTGAAGAAGGGTTTGTAGAAATTGTAGAAATTACAGAAGGGTTTCGGCCCGAAACGTTGCCTATTTCCTTCAGTCTGAAGAAGGGTTTGTAGAAATTGTAGAAATTACTGAAGAAGGGTTTCGGCCCGAAATGGTCACATTGAACGGAAGACCATCATTAACATCTGGACTGAGGGGGGGGTCAGAGAAACGTGTGTGTCCAGTCACCTCTTCCCCACCCCCAGCCACCACTGTTGTGTCCTCTCGGGTCAGTCCATCTTGGATCAGTCTGAAGACGGGTCTCAGGCCCGAAACGACACCCATCCAAGTTCTCCAGAGATGCTGCCTGACCCCGCTGAGTTACTCCAGCACTTTGTGTCTTTTTTTTTGTAAACCAGCATCTGCAGTTCCTTTGTTTCTCCGTCTAATCTGGCTCAATGGTGCAGTGGTGGAGTTGCTGCCTTACAGCACCAGAGGCGCGGGTTTGATGCTGACTATGGGTCCTGTCTGTGGGGAGTTTGCACGTTCTCCCTGGGAACCACGTGGGTTTTCTCCGGGTGCTCCGGTTTCCTCCCATACTCCAAAGACGTGCAGGTTTGTAGGTTAATTGGCTTCTGTAAGTTATAAATTGCCCCTAGTGAGTAGGATAGTGGTCATGTACAGGGTGGTCTGTGGTCGGCGAGAGCTCGGTGGGCCAAAGGGCTTAGAAACATAGACATAGAACATAGAAATTAGGTGCAGGAGTAGGCCATTCGGCCCTTCGAGCCTGCACCGCCATTCAATATGATCATGGCTGATCATCCAACTCATAATATCCCGTACCTGCCTTCTCTCCATACCCCCTGATCCCCTTAGCCACAAGGGCCACATCTAACTCCCTCTTAAATATAGCCAATGAACTGGCCTCAACTACCCTCTGTGGCAGAGAGTTCCAGAGATTCACCACTCTCTGCGTGAAAAAAGTTCTTCTCTCA
Source organism: Leucoraja erinaceus (assembly GCF_028641065.1). NCBI lineage: Eukaryota > Metazoa > Chordata > Chondrichthyes > Rajiformes > Rajidae > Leucoraja > Leucoraja erinaceus. The sequence continues at coordinate 13,724,406 of NC_073411.1, read as the reverse complement.
TCTCGGTTTTAAAGGATTTCCCCTTTATCCTTAAGCTGTGACCCCTTGTCCTGGACTTCCCTAACATCGGGAACAATCTTCCTGCATCTAGCCTGTCCAACCCCTTAAGAATTTTGTAAGTTTCTATAAGATCCCCTCTCAATCTTCTAAATTCTAGAGAGTATAAACCAAGTCTATCCAGTCTTTCTTCATAAGACAGTCCTGACATCCCAGGAATCAGTCTGGTGAACCGTCTCTGCACTCCCTCTATGGCAATAATGTCCTTCCTCAGATTTGGAGACCAAAACTGCACGCAATACTCCAGGTGTGGTCTCACCAAGACCCTGTACAACTGCATGTTTGTTTCTATGCCTTATCTCTAAAGTATAAATGACTAACCCTCCGAGCCTTAGTACATACATGTGAAAATGGGGAGAGGGAGTGAGCTGTTGAGCCATTCACTCACCCCGATGGAGAGGGGAAAGGGGAGAGGATGTCGACGTGGGTAGAGTTGGCGGGCGGACTGGAGAGAATTTACACTGGAGACCACTTGAGATTTTCTCTTCCGTTGATTCACAGATCGCTAGAGATTCTACCTTTCAGTGCCGTTGCTATGGATACATCTCTGTAGTAAATTGAATGTTTTAAAATCAAACATAAAAGCTTTATCAGAAGCCAAATGTCAGGCGTTTATTGAGGAATTGTGCTGAAGGTTCTAGGCATTGGGGCAAGAGAGACACTCTGATGTGCATTAAACTTTTAACATTCTTTCTGAAGTGTTGAAACAAGATCCAGGGGTGCATAGAGGAATCCCTGCTCTGCTCTTTTCCCTTCTGGCTGAAGATGTGGTTCCTGTGGATGTCTGGTTTCTCACCCTGACTGTTCACTTTGGACTTTAGAGATGCAGCGGGGAAAAAGGCCCTTCAGCCCACTGACCAGCGATCACCCAATACTAGCACTATCAGTCATACTATCAGTTACAATTTACAGAAGTCAATTAACTTACAAATCTGTACGTCTTTGGGATGTGGGAGGAAACTGGAGTACTCACAGAAAACCCACACGGTCAGGTCACAGGGAGAATGCACAAGTTCTGTACAGACAGCACACCTGCTGTCAGGATCGAACCTGGGTCTCCAGCGCTGTGAGGCAGCAATTCTACCGCTGCGCCACCGTGCCGCCCCTATTGTGACTGGGTAGAGAATACCATGGCTCATCTCTCCCCATCTCCACACATGAAAACATAAGAACATATAACAAACAGTTAGACAGGTACATACATGGATAGGACAGGTTTAGAGGGATATGGACCAAATGTGGGCAGGTGAGACTAGTGTAGCTGGGACATGTTGGTGTGGACAAGTTGGGCTGAAGGGCCTGTTTCCTCACTGTATCACCCTATGACTCTGTACTCTGGGGTGAGTGTATCTTGGGCAAAGCTGGGACACTTGGTAATCTTACCAAGCCCAAGACGAGGTGGCACAGTGGCACAACTGGCAGAGCTGCAGCCTCACAGCACCAGAGGCCCGGGTTTGATCCTAACCTCGGTTGCTGCCTGTGTGGAGTTTGCGTGCTTTCCCTGTGATTTCAACTTCCAGTGGATGCTCCGGTTTCCTCCGACATCCCTAAGATGTTCGAGTCTGCAGATTGCTCCTAGTGTGTGGAAAGCGTGAGCTGGTGATGGGTGGTCAGTGAGACTCAATGGGCTGAATATTTGTATCTTTCAAACAATCTTGGACACTGGAGTTTAGAAGGATGAGAGGGGATCTCATTGGAACATATAAGATTGTTAAGGGCTTGGACACGCTAGAGGGAGGAAACAAGTTCCCCATGTTGGGGGGAGTCCGGAACCAGGGGCCACAGTTTAAGAATAAGGAGTAAGCCATTTAGAACGGAGACGAGGAAACACTTTTTCTCACAGAGAGTGTTGAGTCTGTGGAATTCTCTGCCTCAAGAGGGCGGTGGAGGCAGGTTCTCTGGATGCTTTCAAGAGAGAGCTGGATAGGTCTCTTAAAAATAGCGGAGTCAGAGGATATGGGGGGAAGGCAGGAATGGGGTACTGATTGTGGATGATCAGCCATAATCACATTGAATGGCGGTGCTGGCTCGAAGGGCCGAATGGCCTACCCCTGCACCTATTGTCTATTGTAATAATTTTTTAGTCTCTGGATAGAATGTATCTGGAACAAGCTGCCAGAGGAAGCTCGAGAAGTGGATAAAAAGATGACTTTTAAAAGACATTTAGAATTGAACCACCCTATCACCAACTAGCGAGCGGTCCTGATCTTTTAGGACCACTCTATGTTTAAACTATCTTTAATCGGACTTTAGATAGACCAAACTATCTTTAATAGGACTTTACTGGATTTTACCTTGCACTAAACGTTATTCCCTTTATTCTGTATCCCTATGCTGTTTAGGGAGTCGATTGTAATCATGTATTGTCTTTCATCTGACTGGATAGCACACAGCAAAAAGCTTTTCACTGTACCTCGGTACACGCGACAATAAGCTAACCTAACTAGCTAAACTAACTAGCTAAACTAAATGGATAGGAAGAGTTTACAAGGATAAGGATTATCAGACAAATGGGACTAACCCAATATGGGCAAGGTGGGCTGAATGGCCTGTTTCCGTGCTGTACAACTGTATAAAATGATCAGATGCAAGAGCATCCTTGACCTGCCACGTCTCTCCACAAGCCCTGACTGACCATTTCCAACATACTCTGTGGAGAGAGAGATCTTGTGCTGTTCCAGCCTCCACCTTGTGTCCCTTGCGCCTTCCCATGGGCTGTTTATACCCAGAACAAACGGGAAGACAGATGTCTTTGACCTCGCTTGTCCCTGGACCACTTCACTTCCATCAATGTCTTCTACAGTCTGCGTCAACTCTTGAACAACCCTGGAGCTGTCGGATGTGATGGTGCATGCAGTAATGATCTACACCGTGGTCAAATTTGCCAGCCTCACTCCTGGTGCTCTTGAAAATTAAATTAATGACCATTGCCAGTGCTAACATCGTAGTTACAACGGTGGAACAAATAATAAGGGGCAGCGATGCTGCACGTGTTACTGAGCAGCAAGTAAAATTGTGGATGAAATGAAGTGAAAATGACCATGGGAGATTGAATTGCCCCAAGGGAAGAAAGATCCAATCATAGTCTCATTCAACTCTGAAGGAAAGCATGACATTATCACAAAAAGAACTTGTTCCATTCAAGTCACAGTTAGCACAGAAATGGCTTCTTGACTTGATCGATTGAAAGATACAGCAATGAAACAGGCCCTTCAGCCCACCGAATCCATGCTGACCCTTGATCGCCCACCCACAATAGATCGATGTTATCCCACTTTCTTATCCACTCCCTGCACTATCTGCCGACTGGATCGGGTGCAACAAAAGTGTAACTCGGTACACGTGACAATAATTAACTTAAACTAAAGTCCCCGGAGATTCTGACATTTTTTTTTTCCTCTTAAATCCACATAATTCAGTTATTCTATGGGGTGGGAGATTGCAACCTTCACGTGGTCCACCCTGTTTCTACTAATGCAATCGACCCGACATGCACAAACAAGATCAAATAGAACAAGTTGATCCAAGACTTTAGGCTGCGCCCGCCATAGGCAAGAAGGAGTAATTGTAACGTTAGACTTTAATTCTGTCCACAATACTTCAGATTGCATTAGAATCATTGCACCATTCTACTGCCTTGCATTCGTCCTTCTATGTATTGCTGTATTTATTATCACCATGTAACTGTGTGCTTTAGGAGATTCTTGCAATGCGGAATTTCATTGCACCCTGGTGTGTGTGTGTGTGTGACAAAAAAATAGTCTGTGCCTGAAGCCCTCCATTGCAGTGAATCTCCTCTGCTCCCTCCTCCAATGCAGTAAGATGCTTTGAATAACGTGCCGACCAGAACTGATTGCAAGTGTGGCTCAGCAGATAACCATATAATAATATACCCATATAACAATTACAGCACGGAAACAGGCCATCTCGACCCTTCTAGTCCGTGCCGAACACATAATCTCCCCTAGTCCCATATACCTGCGCTCAGACCATAACCCTCCATTCCCTTCCCATCCATATAACTATCCAATTTATTTTTAAATGATAAAAACGAACCTGCCTCCACCACCTTCACTGGAAGCTCATTCCACACAGCTACCACTCTCTGAGTAAAGAAGTTCCCCCTCATGTTACCCCTAAACTTCAGTCCCTTAATTCTCAAGTCATGTCCCCTTGTTTGAATCTTCCCTAATCTCAGTGGGAAAAGCTTGTCCACGTCAACTCTGTCTATCCCTCTCATCTTTTAAAAAACCTCTATCAAGTCCCCCCTTAACCTTCTGCGCTCCAAAGAATAAAGCCCTAACTTGTTCAACCTTTCTCTGTAAAAGATGCTGGTTTACACCAAAGAAAAAGTCTTTGGTATTATCCAGACAGACAGCATGGTGTAGGAAGATACTGCAGATGCTTCCTTCTGTGCCCCAGAGGGTTGTGGAGGCAGGTTCTCTGGATGCTTTTAAGAGAGAGCTAGATAGGGCTCTTAAAGATAGCGGAGTCAGGGGGTATGGGGAGAAGGCAGGAACGGGGTACTGATTGGGGATGATCACATTGAATGGCGGTGCTGGCTCGAAACTCCTGAAACCTATTGTCTATTGTCTATGCTGGTTTACACTGAAGATAGATACAACATGCTGGAGTAACTCAGCAGGACAGGCAGCAACTCTGGAGAGAAGGAATGGGTGACTTTTCAGGTCTTCTTCACCCTTCTTCAGATGCTGCCTGTCCCGCTGAGTTACTCCAACATTTTGTGTCTGTCTAGATATATCACAGAGTAGAGGAATCAAGACAAAAGTTCACAGGTTTATGGTGAGAGAAAAAGATTTAATAGGAATCTGAGGGGTAACCTTTTCACTGTAAGGGGGATGGATTTATGGAATGAGCTGCCAGAGGAGGTAGTTGAGGCAGGTACAACAATATGTAAAAAACATTTGAACAGGTACAAGATAGAAAAGGTTTAGAGGGATTTGGGCCAAGCACAGGAAAATGGGGCTTGCTTAGGTAGAGCATCTTCCGTCAGTGCCAGAGCCCCAGGTTCGATCCTGACTACAGGTGCTGTCTTTAAAACAGAGTTTGTACATTCTCCCCGTGATATTCGGTTTCCTCCCACACTCCAAAGACGTACAGGTCTGCAGGGATGCTGCCTAAACCTGCAGTGTTGCTCCAGCACTTTGTGTCTCTTTTTTGGTAAACTAATATCTGCAGTTCTCTTGTGTCTCAGGAAAGGATATTATTGGATCCTTTGGTCTAAATCTACTCCTAATGTGTCTCTGGATCTGTGCAACAGGTCGAAGGATCTGATCAAGGATGCCTTTCTGGACAACGACTTCATGAAGAACTTGGAGATGTCGCAGATCCAGGAGATAGTGGACTGCATGCACCCGGTGGATTACAGCAAGGACAGCTGCGTCATCAAGGAGGGAGATGTGGGCTCCATGGTGTATGTGATGGAAGGTAGGGATCACACACTCAACCCTCAAGCCAGTGGCTTCAAGTCCTGCCAGTCCCTGCTACTCTGCACGATTGATCAGGGCCAGTGGAGGCCATCAATGGATATTTTTAAGGTGGAGATTGATAGATTCTTGATCAGTACGGGTGTCAGGGGTCATGGGGAGAAGGCAGGAGAATGGGGTTGAGAGGGAAAGGTGGATCAGCCATGATTGAATGGCGGAGTAGACTTGATGGGCCGAATGGCCTAATTCCGCTCCTCAAACCTATGAACATAAGAACATTATGATATGCATACAGAACAATGTCATAGAGTCTACACAGCGTGGAAACAGGCCCTCCCACCCAACTTGCCTCATCTACACTAGTCCCACCTGCCCGCGTTGGGCCATATCCCTCTTAACCTGTCCTATCCATGTACCAAGGAGTAAGCCATTTAGAACTGAGACGAGGAAACACTTTTTCTCACAGAGAGTGGTGAGTCTGTGGAATTCTCTGCCTCAGAGGGCGGTGGAGGCAGGTTCTCTGGATACTTTCAAGAGAGAGTTAGATAGGGCTCTTTAAAATAGCGGGGATATGGGGAGAAGGCAGGAACGGGGTACTGATTGGGGATGATCAGCCATGATCACATTGAATGGCGGTGCTGGCTCGATGGGCCAAATGGCCTCTACTCCTGCACCTATTGTCTATTGTCTATTGACTGGCCGCTGCCAGGACACATGAATGGCCATTGTGTCTCTCCACATGAGAGATGGGTCTGGGTGGGTGGACCTGCGAGGGGTGAATAATGATTTGTGTCTCTGTCCACAGAGGGGAAGGTGGAGGTGACCAAAGATGATGTGAAACTCTGCACCATCGCACCGGGGAAGGTGTTTGGAGAGTTGGCCATCCTCTACAACTGCACCAGAACTGCCACGGTGAAAGGTGAGTGAGAGGGGGCGGCAGGGTTTACTTTGGTTCAGTTCAGAGATACAGCCCAGACTCAGGCCCTTCGGCCCACCGAGACCGTGCCGACCAGCGATCACCCATTCGCGCTAATTCTGCGCCATCCCCACTTTCTCATCCGCTCCCGACACACCAGGGGCCCTTTAACAAGGGCCGATTCACCTACAAACCCGCACAACTTTGGAGCGTGGGAGGAGACCGGAGCACCTGGAGGAAACCCACGCAGTCACAGGGAGAAACATAGAAACATAGAAACATAGAAATTAGGTGCAGGAGTAGGCCATTCGGCCCTTCGAGCCTGCACCGCCATTCAATATGATCATGGCTGATCATCCAACTCAGTATCCCGTACCTGCCTTCTCTCCATACCCCCTGATCCCCTTAGCCACAAGGGCCACATCTAACTCCCTCTTAAATATAGCCAATGAACTGGCCTCAACTACCCTCTGTGGCAGAGAGTTCCAGAGATTCACCACTCTCTGCGTGAAAAAAGTTCTTCTCATCTCGGTTTTAAAGGATTTCCCCTTTATCCTTAAGCTGTGACCCCTTGTCCTGGACTTCCCTAACATCGGGAACAATCTTCCTGCATCTAGCCTGTCCAACCCCTTAAGAATTTTGTAAGTTTCTATAAGATCCCCTCTCAATCTTCTAAATTCTAGAGAGTATAAACCAAGTCTATCCAGTCTTTCTTCATAAGACAGTCCTGACATCCCAGGAATCAGTCTGGTGAACCGTCTCTGCACTCCCTCTATGGCAATAATGTCCTTCCTCAGATTTGGAGACCAAAAACTGTACGCAATACTCCAGGTGTGGTCTCACCAAGACCCTGTACAACTGCAGTAGAACCTCTCTGCTCCTATACTCAAATCCTTTTGCAATGAAAGCTAACATACCATTCGCAAAGATTCGAGAACATGCAAACTCCACACAGACAGCACCCAAGGTTAAGATGGAACCTGGGTCTCTGGTGCTGTGCTGCTCTTGAGGTTGGTGGGTGGATTTTGCCTCCACAGATACTGCGTGGCCCATTGAGTTCTTCCAGTATCCTTTCTCGTGAAGGTAAAGTGTCTACACATGTAGCCGAAGACCGTTTGGTATATCCTGGTGGATTGAGTTCTGCATATCTGATTACAGCAGTGATTGTGCTTCCGATGAAGTTGAAGGCTATTGCTTGTTGCTATGAATCACTCAGAAGGTTTATTTTCACGAAGGGTGATTCATGGTGGACTGATGCAAGTTGGTGCCGTGAGTTCTGTAAGAAGTTGTTCTGTGTTTGCAGTTTCAAGGTGGCGTTTCGTGGGGCTCAAGAGGTAAGCAATAACATATCCACACATTAAACTGGCTGACACAAGCAACTGTGCAGGAAGGAACTGCAGATGCTGGATTAAATCGAATAGACACAAAATGCTGGAGTAACTCAGCGGGGCAGGCAGCATCTCTGGAGAGAAGGAACGGGTGATGTTTTGGGACGAGATGCTTCTTCAATAGACAGTAGACAATAGGTGCAGGAGTAGGCCATTCAGCCCTTCGAGCCAGCACCGCCATTCAATGTGATCATGGCTGATCATCCCCAATCAGTACCCCGTTCCTGCCTTCTCCCCATATCCCCTGACTCCGCTATCTTTAAGAGCCCTATCTAGCTCTCTCTTGAAAGCATCCAGAGAACCAGCCTCCACCGCCCTCTGAGGCAGAGAATTCCACATTCAGGCATTTGAAGGTCCATAGTGTATTCAGTTTTAGAGATACCACACTGACCTTTCCGTCTCTTCCATTGCCAATGAGACCACACACAAACTGGAGCAGCAGAAGCTCATATTCCATTGTGTAGCTTACAACCCCCAGAAGAACATTGAATTCTACAATTTTATGTAACTACCAACCCTCCACCCTCAACCCCCCCCCCCCCCATCTTCATCCCCCCCCACCATTTAATTCTGGGTGGAAACCGGAGCTCCTGGAGATACCCCACGTGGTCACAGGGAGAGCATACAAACTCTTCAAGATTCAAGACAGTTTATTGTCATGTGTCCCACAATGAAATTCTTCCTTTGCTTCAGCACACCAGAGCAAGAATTTCATTCTTGGGATCGGACCTGTAATTCAGATTCAGATTCAGATTCAATTTTAATTGTCATTGTCAGTGTACAGTACGGAGACAACGAAATGCATTAAAAACAATGATGGCAGCGGTGGGATTCGAACCCACGCCCCCGAAGAGACTGGAGCCTTAATCCAGCGCCTTAGACCGCTCGGCCACGCTACCGGCTGAGTAAGGCAGCAACTCTACCGCTGCGCCACCGTGCCAACCTCCGGAGATGCTGCCGGACCCGCTGAATCACTCCGGCAATTACTGTGTCTCTTTCTGTGAGCCAGCATCGACAGTTCCCTGATCCACTCACCCCTTCCGGCAACTGTGGATCACTGAGCATCCTGTGGCGAGCTGCGGTGAATTCTCCAGATAATGTTCTACACGTTTGATGCATTCACCAAGAATAGAATCGGTGGTTCCCATGGAAACGACTATTTTAATGCGCTGCTAAGCACAAGTGAGTTGCCTTGAAACAGGCAACACCCAGCACCTTAGTCTCTTCAGCAAGAGCCCACCAAACACTTGGGTTGAGGTCAGGTTTTGGTGCCAATGTTTGCAAATCCCCTTGCCTTGCTCCTTTTGTGACAAAACTACAAATGTATAATTGCCAACAAATAGCAATGTCTGAAACGGAAGCAAAATACTGGAAATTTGAAATAAAATTGTAATTCTCAGGGGGTCAGTCAGCATCTGCGGAATAGGATACCTCAATCCCAGTCAAAAAAGTCATGCAAACTCTTCCAGCCGGTGGCTGGAGCTGCTGCCTCACAGTGCCAGAGACGTGGGTTCGATCCTGACCTCGGGTTCTGTCTGTGGGGAGTTTGCACATTTTCCCTGTGACCCGGTGGGATTCATCCGAGTGCTCCGGTTTCCTCCCACATCCCAAAGACGTGCGGGTTTGTTGGTTAATTGGCTTCTGTAAATTGCTCCTGGTGTGTGGGATAGAACTAGTGCATTGGATGATCGATGGTCAGTATGGACCCGGAGGGCTGAAGGGCCTGTTTCCGTGCTGTACCTCTAAAACATTTTTTTTTAATTAAAATAAACACCAGAGTCTCAAAGTTCCGGCATGTGCCGCTCCGATGGGATTTCCAGCTTAAAATCCTTACCCTGGTCAGCCACTCAAACAAATCCTCTGTAAAGCTGCTCACACTGTTCTGCAACAAGCCAGCCACTGGCAACAATCTCGGCCAGGCAGCTGCTGATCATATTTGACTCCTGGGGACCTGTGCAGTCAGGAAGGAAATCAGAATTAAAGTCTTGCCCTCACAGAGTGGATGAGGAAAGATATTGCTCACGTTCCCCCAGCTCGTGAGAGACTGGGGGTGCTGGAATGGAGAGGGATTGTCCCAGCAAAACTCCCCAAACTCCCTAAACTACACAGTGGCGCAGCAGTAGAGTTGCTGCCTCACAGCACCGGAGACCCGGGTTCGATCCCGACCACGGGTGCTGCCTGTACGGAGTTTCCACGTTCTCCCTGTGACCGTGTGGGTTTTCTCCAGGTGCTCGGGTTGCCTCCCACACAGCAAAAATGTGCATATTTGTCAGTTAATTGTCTGTAAATTGTCCCTAGTGTGTGTGGGATAGTACTAGTGTACAGGGTGATCACTGAACAGTGCAGACTAGGTGGGCCGAAGGGCCTGTTTCAACGCCGTATATCTCTAAGGGTGGAAAGTCTAAAGTAACGATTCTCATGGCCGGCAGTGGATCTGTCCTGCCCTTGTCCATGGTGCTGAAGCACCCAGCTTTCAACACATTATTCTCATAGAACATAGAACGTACAGCACAGGAACTGTCCCTTTTACACAATCATTTTTATAGACTTCTTTCAGCTCACTCTCTGTAATGTCCGACATTCCTGGTCGCTTGAGTTGCCAAACCTGGTCCATGATACAATTACTCAATGTGCTCCCGACTGTACACCTGTCGAAGTTCAATATGCCCCTTTAAAGATTCATCATTTCTAAATGTCAGTCGGCATTTGTTAGGAGCCAGCATTATTCACTCCGTATCTAAGGAGATTAAACTGAGGCAGACATCAGATGTGTAATGATGGTTGAGGCTTACGGTATTGGCTCTCTCACAGATTAAAACCAGGAAAATGTCAGTAAGAATATGAACAATCTACTTATCTTTTAATTGAAACATGAAAAATACAGCTGTCATAACACAGCGTTTTACAAACTAATCCCCCAAAATATGTTTCTATAATGCAGTCCAACAGGATTAGTATTAAATAATGGAAAGGCATGGATTATATACTAGAATATACTTGGCAATTGTTAGGGGTAACTCCTTATTGAGCCATGCAGCACAGAAACGGGCCATTCGACCCATCTTGCCCAGGCTGACCAAGATATCTATCTACGCTCCATTTTCCTGCATTTGGCCCATTTCACCTCTAATTCTTTCCTGTCCAAGTATCTGTTCGAAATGGGTTGGAAGGAACTGCAGATGCTGGTTTAAACCAAAGATAGAGTAACTCAGCGGGACAGGCAGCATCTCTGGAGAGAAGAAATGGGTGATGTTTCGGGTCAACTGAAGGAGGGTCTCGACCCGAATCGTCACCCATTCCTTCTCCCAGAGATGCTGTCTGTCTGTCCCACTGAGTTACTCCAGCTTTTCATGTCAATCCTCTGGAGGTCCATTCCATACACTCATCACCCTCTGTGTAAAAAATGTTTCCCTCATTTCTCCCTTAATTATTTTGCATCCCACAGACCTATGTCCTTTGGTTTTAGGTTCCATTACCTTTGGAAAAAGGTTGTGACTATCTACCCTGTCTATGTCCCTCCCAATTTTCGAAACCTCTGTAAAGTCACCCCTCAGTTTCCTGTGCTCCAGTGAGAACAATAGCAGTCTATCGAGTCTTTTAACTCCAGCCTCCCATTCCACACTCAACCTTCCTGAGACATTGTCCAACCTCTCCTTATAGACAATACCCTCTAATTCAGGCATGATTTAGAGCGCAGAACATGGAAGAGTGCCGCAGAGAAACAGGTCTTTTGGCCAACCATGTCTGTGCCGAATATGATGTCAAGATCAAGTCTTATCAGTCTGCACATGACCCATATCCCTCTGTATATCCACATGCCCATATACAAGTCTCATAAATGCTTCTATTGTACCTGCCTCTACGATCAGCCCCAGCATCATGTTCCAGATACTCACCCTCTGTGTAAAATACTCGCCCCCAAGTTCCTCCTTTAAACTATGCCCTCAAGTATTTGACATTTCAGCCCTGGGAAAAAATATTACAATCGTCTATCCCAAATATACCTTCAACATACAGCAGGAACCAGTTTCACAGGGCTCCAATGGAAGGTAGAACTTAGAACAGGACAGCACAAGAACAGGGAGTTTTGGCCCACAATGTCTGTGCCCAACATGATGCCAAGCCCAACTCCTCTTCTCTTCTTCTTCTTGCGTTTGGCGTGCACAGCTTAAAGTTGTAGGGCAACTTGGTCTAGTTGATCTTACTTGGTTGTGCAACGCCAGGTTGATTGCATTGGGCGAAACGACGTGAAGATTACAATCTTCCCACCCCAAGCCCAGACCTTATTGACCAGCACATAAGCCATATCTTTCCAAACCCTGCATATCTAATAATGCCATTAACATATTCTTGATCAGTGGGTGTCAGGGGTTATGGGGAGAAGGCAGGAGAATGGGGTTAGGAGGGAGAGAAAGATCAGCCATGATTGAATGGCGGAGTAGACTTGATGGGCCGAATGGCCTAATTCTACTCCTATCACATTTGACCGTATAACAGATCTGCTTCGACCACCACCCCCGACAGCATGTTCCAGGTACTCCCCACACCCTATGCCCCACACATCTCCTTTAAATATTACCCATCTCATCTTAAAGCCGTGAATATCTGCTGTGAAACAAGATCATTTAATGCACAGCTTCAACGGCTAAGACTCGGGCTGCAGGCGATGAGAAGCAACGCGTTCTCTCGCTTTCCTTGTTCTAATGCACCAAGGTGCAGCACACTCCAGAGCAGCAGGAAAAATGCAAACCAGCTCCAAGTTCAAATCCGATGTGACCTCCCAGTGGTGCGGCCATTGTGCTGAGGGAATGCAGGCATTAGCACCTTAGTTACCATAGCAACAGCACTCCTTGAGGGAGGAAGGCAAGGCCATCAATTGATGAAATCTTAAAAGTAAATTAGAAACCTTAAAATGAAATGCCTTCACACCAGGAGATAGACTGAGGACTGGAGATAGATTTGATTTTGGAGGAAATAGACACAAAGTGCTGGAGTAACTGTGTACAAGTGTGAATGGCTCGATTGTAATCATGTGTTGTCATTCCCATGGCTGGCTGACACGCAGCAAAAGCTTTTCACTGTACCTCAGTACACGTGACGTGAACTAAACTAAACTAAGATGTTACACAGCGCCAGATTACACCAGGTTTGTGGTGCACCTGATAACTTGCAGGGGAACACAGGAAACAGGCCACAAGTTTAAAGTCTGGCAGGAACTGGGGTCTGTCAGTGTTGGAGGGGAGTGTGAGAATGGTCTCCAACCCGTTGGAGGGTGGGAACAGAGAGTGGAGAGTGCACAGAGCGTGCTGCCTGAGGTGGAGGTGGAGGCTGATATGATCCACAAGAGACATGTGACAGCCACGTGGATATGCAGGGATATGCAGGGATATGGAGGGGAGGGATATATATGCAGGGATATGGAGGGATATGGAGGGATATGGAGGGATATGCAGGGATATGCAGGGATATGCAGGGATATGGAGGGATATGGGGGGATATGGAGGGATATGCAGGGATATGGAGGGATATGCAGGGATATGGAGGGATATGCAGGGATATGGATATGGGGATATGGAGGGATATGCAGGGATATGCAGGGATATGGAGGGATATGCAGGGATATGGAGGGATATGGAGGGATATGCAGGGATATGGAGGGATATGGGGGGATATGGAGGGATATGGAGGGATATGCAGGGATATGGAGGGATATGCAGGGATATGCAGGGATATGGAGGGATATGGAGGGATATGCAGGGATATGGAGGGATATGCAGGGATATGGAGGGATATGCAGGGATATGGAGGGATATGGAGGGATATGGAGGGATATGGAGGGATATGCAGGGATATGGAGGTATATGGAGGGATATGGAGGGATATGGAGGGATATGGAGGTATATGCAGGGATATGGAGGTATATCCAGATATGCAGGGATATGGAGGTATATGCAGGGAGGGATAGGGATATGGAGGGATATGGAGGGATATGGAGGGATATGGAGGGATATGGAGGTATATGCAGGGATATGGAGGTATATGCAGGGATATGGAGGGATATGCAGGGATATGGATATGGATATGTGACGGCCGATTAGAGTTGGGCTTGGCATCATGATCGGCACAGGGGTGCCGCTGGTCCCCCTCTTCCCCCCCCCCCCAACACCTTGGCTTGGGCCAAGTGTCTGATGGTGTTGACCTGTGAACCAACTCCCTCAACATTCTCTCGTCTCCCGCACAGCGCTCACCAACATCAAGCTGTGGGCCATCGACCGACCCTGCTTCCAGACCATCATGATGCGGACAGGAGTGATCAAACACATCGAGCACATGGAGCTACTCAGGAGGTGAGTACCAGCTCTTTAAACCCCCTCCATCTTCCCCCCCTCCCTCTCTTCCCCCCCTCTCTCTCCCCCCCTGGAATATTGATGCTTGGTTGCTTGTGACATGCGCTGGAGTAACGGCACCTCACACCCCACCTCTTCTCTCTCTCTCTGCAGTGTCCCATCGTTCCAGGAACTCCAGGAAGAAGTGCTCAGCAAGCTAGCCGATGTGCTGGAGGAGGTATTGAGATCCACCCCCTCCCATTCGTACTTGATTTGCCGCAAGACATAGAAACATAGAAAATAGGTGCAGGAGGAGGCCATTCGGCCCTTCGAGCCAGCACCGCCATTCATTGTGATCATGGCTGATCGTCCCTTATCAATAACCCATGCCTGCCTTTTCCCCATGGAAGAACATATCTGTAGTCCAGGAAGCATTCTTCTGTTCCACCGGGGATGTTGAATGCCTGGAGCTGAGTGTCAGTCATCTAAAGTATTAGTTGAAAATGCCACAACCTGCTTGCTTTTGCATTTGTACGTGACCGAGTTTCATATTCTTTATAAAGCCTGTATAAGTATTCCCCAGGTTGGTCATGGAATGCAGGACAGTACATATTTCACTGATGTAATAGTGGTTTCTGTAAAATGACTTACTGCACACACACAAGTCTTTTACTGTAACTGTTTATTAAAGTACTCTTTTGCACTATGCTGTAGCTGTCCGTGGTCATCACTGGAGCTAGAGAGCGAGCTAGAGGTGGGGACACTACAATTATACTGGAGACAATGGGGAGTGGTTAGTAATACGGGAGGTCACTATGGTTAAAGGAACATGCACTGATCTACATCCTTCCTCTTAGAAACAAAAGCATGGCAGGTACTATACAGAGTGACCACGGCTCATACGCTACGAACACCAACCGCACCGGCAACAGTACAACACTATGCGAGCTCCCCGTAGCGGACAGGCGGCTTGACCTGTGCAGCAACGTCCTCTACCGTCCGCATGGGGTAGTGGGGGCGCTTGATGGCAAGGTTGAGGTCCTTGGGGTTGATGCAGATCCGGATCCCACTTCTGACACCATGTAAAATGACTTACTGCACACACACAAGTCTTTTACTGTAACTGTTTATTAAAGTACTCTTTTGCACTATGCTGTAGCTGTCCGTGACAGTCCAGACAGACACAAAGCCGCCATCAGAACCAAATTCTGCGTGGTATCCAGGTGGAAAATTCCTTGGATCAACGATCGAATCTGATACTTTCGATTCCCACTCACTCCCAAGACAAAACGGTCCCTTCCCACAGCTCATGGGGAGAAATCTCCTGCCGTCAGTCTCTGATCATCTGTGGAGGCTTCGCTGCTTCTGCCATGAAACCATTGGTCTATTCTTGAGTAGAATAACATTTGTGAATGAAAAAAGGGCCAAAGGGTTTGACACATAGAAACATAGAGAATAGGTGCAGGAATAGGCCATTTGGCCACAGTTGACCTGTTGTTTTCCAACATTGCCTTACAGACTCATTATAATGAAGGCGATTACATCGTGAGGCAGGGAGCCAGTGGAGATACGTTCTTCATCATCAGCAAGGGGAAGGTGGGTACCATAACTGTGGTGGCGCTGCCCGTAGACCAGCAGCAGATACCAGCAGATACCAGCTCACACCAACCGCAGCAGATAACTCATACCTTGACCAATCACAGTTAATAACTTAGAAACATAGAATATAGGTGCAGGAGTAGAGGCCATTTGGCCCTTCGAGCCAGCACCGCCATTCAATATGATCATGGCTGATCTTCCAAAATCAGTACCCCGTTCCTGCTTTCTCCCCCCATATCCTTTGATTCCGTTAGCCCTAAGAGCTACATCCAACTCTCTCTTGAATGCATCCAGTGAATTGGCCTCCACTGCCCTCTGTGGCAGAGAATTCCACAGGTTCACAACTCTCTGGGTGAAAAATATTTTCCTCAACTGATACCTGGACTAAATCTGGCAGAAGTCTGAAGAAGGGTCTCGACCCGAAACGGCCCCTGTTCCTTCTCTCCAGAGATGCTGCCTGTCCCGCTGAGTTACTCCAACGTTTTGTGTCTTCGGTTTAAACCAGCATCTGCAGTTCCTTGCTACACAGCAGAAACCACCTCATTCCTGGACCAATCACAGCAGAGATTAGCACACCCCTGGACAACTCACAGCACATTGAATGGGCTGGTTGGTGAATATTCGGCCCATCAAGTCTACTCCCCCATTCAATCATATAACCATATAACAATTACAGCACGGAAACAGGTCATCTCGGCCCTACAAGTCCGTGCCGAACACTTATTTTCCCATTCTAGTCCCATCTACCTGCACTCAGACCATAACCCTCCATTCCTTTCCCATCCATATACCTAATAATAGATCATGGCTGATCTATCTCTCCCTCCTAACCCCATTCTCCTGCCTTCTCCACATAACCCCTGACACCCGCACTAACCAAGAATCTATCTATCTCTTCCTTGGCCTCCACAGCCTTCACAGGCAAGGAGTTCCACAGATTCACCACCCTCTGACTAAAGAAATGTTTCCTCATCTCCTTCCTAAAAGACGTGATAGGTAGGACTGTTCTGGTCTGTGCGGACTCGATGGGCTGAAGGGCCTAATTCCACACTGTATTAGTGACGTCGAAAGTCGAAATAATTAGTTGAACGAGGGCCTGGGGTTTTGATTGTGGTCTAACATTAATGGCAGCTGCCTTGTTTTGGCCACAGGTGCGGGTAACACGAGAACAAACAGCGCTAGGTGAGGCACCAGCTGCCAGTACCCTGTCGAGGGGTGACTGGTTTGGCGAGAAGGCTCTCCTTGGGTACGTTTACCTTCCCTTCCCTCAGACGGTGCAGCTTGTTCCAACCCAGCGGGTAGAGCCGCTGCCTCACAGCGCCAGAGTCCCAGGTTCGATCCTGACCTCGGGCGCTGTCTGTGTGGAGTTTGCACGTTCTCCCATGACCTGCGTGGGTTTCCTCCGGGTGCTCTGGTTTCCTCCCACATCCCAAAAACGTGCGGGTTTGTAGGTTATTGGCCCCTCTGTAAAAAGGGTGGGGTGGGGGTGGGGAGATGGGCTAGAGTCTGAGGGAGGTGATGGGGATGCAGAGACATTAAGATGGGATGAGTGTGGCATTAATGTAAAGGGTGCTTTACAGTCATGGTATGATCATAGTTCTGTAGCGTATGGAAGCAGGCCCTTCGGCCTGACTCATCCATGCCGACCAATTTGGCATCTGGGCTCGTTCTATTTACTTGCATTTGGCCAATATCCTTCTAAACATTTCCTATCCACATGTCTTTTAAAAGTGGTGATTGTATCCACTTCTATTGCTTCCTCTGGCAGCTCATTCCAGGTATAGACTACCCTCTGAGTGGAAATAATCGCCACTGAGACTGTGAAACACTATTCCCTTTATCCTGTATCTGGACACACTGTGGACAACTTCATTGTAATCGTGGACAGTCTTTACCCTAACTTGATGGCAGATGACAATCAGCTGCAACCTTCCCCCCATTGACGAACTGTAAGGACCAGGAAACGAGCGGGGAAGATCATCTCTGACCCCTCTCACCCTGGCCACAAACTCTTTGAATCACCTTCACTCTGGAAGGCGACTCCGGACTGTCAAAGGTGTCGTAAAAACAGCTTTGTTCCACGAGTAGTAGCTCTACTCAATAACCAAAAGTCTGTAGCCTCCTTTTGCTCTGGTATTTCATGTCAGTCACATGTTTAAACTACAATGTTTTATTCTTAATGTTTGAATGTTTTACGCTTTATTCTTAATTGTTTACTGTATGTCGTTTTGTTACTTGGGAGTGGAGCACCAAGGCAAATTCCTTGTATGTGTACATACCTGGCTAATACACTTATTAATTCATTCATACATTCATTCATTCATCCATTCATTCATCCATTCATTCATTCATTCATCCATTCATCCATTCATTCATTCATTCATTCATTCATCCATTCATTCATTCATTCATTCATCCATTCATTCATTCATCCATTAATTCATACATCCATTCATTCCATTCATTCATCCATTCATTCATTAATTAATTCATTCATTCATCCATTAATTCATTAATTCATTCATCCATTAATTAATTCATTCATTCATTCATCCATGCATTCATTCATTCATTCATTCAAAAAGCTTTCCACTGTATCTTGGTACACGTGACAATTTATAACCTAAACTAAACTAAACTTTTTTCCCCTCAGAGAAGATGTGAGGTCAGACAACGTGATAGCAGCAGAGGAGGTGACCTGCCTAGTGATTGACAGAGAGTGAGTAGATCTTCCCTCAGCCGTGACTGCATGAAATACATAGAACAGCCCAGGCCCTTCGGCCCACAACCTCCATGCTGAACATCATGCCGAGACCAACTCTATTCTTCCTGCACCTGATCCATATCCCCCCATTCCCTGCATATCCACGTGCCTGTCCAAAAGCCTCTTAAACACCACTATCATATCTGCCTCCACCTCCACCCCCTGGCAGCACGTTCCAGGCACCCACCGCCCTCTGTGTAAAAAAACATGCCCCGCACATCTCCTTCAAACTTTGCCCCTCTCACCTTAAAGTTACGCCCTCTAGTCTTCGACATTTTCACTCTGATGAGAAAGGTTCTGACTGTCCACCATATCTACGCCTCCCATTATTTTAGATACATGGATCAGGTCCCCCCCTCAACTTCCAGCCTAACACAAAACTAGATGGTCGTTGAAGGCTTCTTAACTGAGGACATTGCTTCATCTGCCCGCCCCTCACTGACCCTCCCCCCCACACGGGTAGCTGCCTGAGCTTTTTCCTTCTCTCTGCCTGCAGTTCCTTCCGCCAGTCAATCGGAGGTTTGCAGGATGTGATCTGTGAGGAGTACGAGACTGCGGAGATGCGGGCAAGGTGGGTGTGGACACGGGGAATGCACGGGCCGGCATTAAGATTTAATGGGAACCTGAGGGATAATCATCTTACACAGAGGGTGGTGGTGGGTGTATGGAGCGAGCTGCTGGAGGAGGTACAATAACAATATTTGGACAGGTACCTGGATAGGATTGTTTAGAGGGATAGGGGCAGGTGGGATTAGTGCAGATGGGGCATAGCAAGAATGTCCTTCCTCAAATTAGGGGACCAAAACTGCACACAATACACCAGGTGTGGTCTCACTTGGGCCCTGTACAACTGCAGAAGGACCTCTTTGCTCCTATAGAAACATAGAAACATAGAAATTAGGTGCAGGAGTAGGCCATTCGGCCCTTCGAGCCTGCACCGCCATTCAATAGGATCATGGCTGATCATCCAACTCAGTATCCCGTACCTGCCTTCTCTCCATACCCTCTGATCCCCTTAGCCACAAGGGCCACATCTAATTCCCTCTAAAATATAGCCAATGAACTGGCCTCAACTACCCTCTGTGGCAGAGAGTTCCAGAGATTCACCACTCTCTGTATGAAAAAAGTTTTTCTCATCTCGGTTTTAAAGGATTTCCCCCTTATCCTTAAGCTGTGACCCCTTGTCCTGGACTTCCCCAACATCGGGAACAATCTTCCTGCATCTAGCCTGTCCAACCCCTTAAGAATTTTGTAAGTTTCTATAAGATCCCCTCTCAATTCCCTAAATTCTAGCGAGTATAAACCAAGTCTATCCAGTCTTTCTTCATAAGACAGTCCTCTCAAGATATACTCAACCCCTCTTGTTATAAAGGCCAACATGCCATTCGCCCTGGGTAAAAAACTGCATCTATTCCTATCATGATCTTATACACCTCTCTACAAGATTACCCCCTCACTCCCCTGCACTCCATGGAATAAAGTCCCAGCCTGCCCAACTTTTCCCTGTGGCTCAGGCCCCCTCGAGAACTGGCAACATCCTTGTAAATCTTTTCCAGCTTTTACTGACATCCTTCATAGAAACATAGAAAATAGGTGCAGGAGCAGGCCATTCGGCCCTTCGCTGGTCGGTGCTGGTCAGAGGGCCTGTTTCCATGCTGTATCCACTCTATGACATAATCAGGCTGTATGAAGCTGTGTGTAATTATATGTAGATCATAGTTAAATTGGGAATGCAGGATCATCAATGAGAATTACATATAATTACAGAATGATACATCGCTGACATTACCTACAGATACACCAGTTTACTCAGAACAAACGATTGTGGGTAATTAATGTCATTGACTCCCCGATCTCCAGCAACAAAAATATCTTAACTAGCGTTGACGGTCCCCAACCGGTCAGTTTATAACAAGAGGGGTTGAGTGACACCACACTTGGATTTTTGTGTTCAGTTTTGATCAACATGCTGATGGAAGTTGATCAGCCATGATCATATTGAATGGCGGTGCAGGCTCGAAGGGCCGAATGGCCTCTACTCCTGCACCTATTTACTATGTTTCGAAGTCATTAAAAGCTGGAAAAGATTTACAAGGATGTTGCCAGTGCTCGAGGGGGCCTGAGCCACAGGGG